>NC_137518.1:18422500-18505000 GCF_041902795.1 Electrophorus electricus | reverse complement strand
CATCCTTTGTGTGTTCTTCAATAAAGAGGCAGACAAGCGTCGAGTACGCGCAAAGGAGTTGAGAGGACGGTCGATGCTTGGAGTCTCTTAGACATTTAGAGTTCACAAGAATGTTTGTTGTCCAACGTGTTGCTTTAATCTAGCCAGATAACGTTTGAAGAAAAACAAACAGCAAGAACTCAGCTAGCTACATCTTTCTAAAGCCTCACTTCAATACAGGGATTTAACTGTCGAGCTTAACGAGCACGGACACAGATCTGGAGAAAATGAGCCATAGCTACGGAGCCAAAGCTGACATGGGCCCCGAGATAACGGCCGCAGCAAACTTTGTTTCGAGGTTGCTCCGAACCAGAGGGTTTCTCAACGAGAAACAACTTCAGGTTTTCAGGGACTGTCTACAGCAAGCACTGTCAGGTAAATGTTTATCTCTTTTTAAACAACGTTCTTATGCGAGATTTTGACAGCATAGCTAATGCTAACTAGCTACGTTTTGTTCCGCCAGTTATCTGGCGTTAGCTAACCTAGCACTAGCTGTGCAGGTATGTCTTGGCTAACCTAACTAACCTATCTGAGCCCATTTCATCAACCAGATGGTACCTGGCTGGGTAGCTAAGCTACATCTGAGGCTGGCTGGTTAACTACCCTCCTTTGACAAGTTTCATATTTCTTTAGCTAGCTAGGTTAGCTAATATAACGCATGGCTACTAAATCACACACGCTGGCTCATAAAAGCAATAATTAAGTAACTTAATTAATAGAAGCTCGGTGGCTTGGCTATGCTAGCTAGTGTACGGGTTGCTTTTGTCCCTAGCTAGCATATCCTGGGTAACACTAGCTACATGTACCCCCGTTTCTGTAATGTCTGTTTTAACATCGTTGTTTTCTATCTCCAGAACACTACCAACATCACTGGTTCCCAGACAGACCACAGAAGGGCTCCGGTTACCGCTGCATCAGGATTAATCATGAAATGGATCCCCTTATTGGCAGAGCCGCTAGCCGAATTGGACTGAGCAGTGGACAGCTGTTTTCCCTCCTTCCCCGTGAACTGACCCTGTGGGTGGACCCATATGAAGTGTCGTATCGTATCGGAGAGGACGGGTCCATCTGCGTACTCTACGAGGCCGAACCTCCTGCACCCGCTTCCACTCCCAGCGCGCTCAGTATGTCGCCCTTCGACAAGACCCTGAACTGCAAAAATCGCTTCATGATGGGGGCTCGTGCCAGCCCTCCGAAGAGCTACCTGATGACCGTTTCCAGCTAATGAGTTAACCGCTGAGCATGAGTTGGGTGGGACAGTGATCGGCCTTACTCCGAACAGCTTAATTTTCCTGAGACTTTGCATTTTTAGACGTTTCTCTCTCGGTTAAAGCCAAATCTTAAACTCTTATTTTAGGTTAACTAAAGCACTGCCCATTGAAAGGTATTGTTCCTGTTGGATATTTTCAGATGGACCCCATAAGAACCTTGCACTGTTAAATCTTATCTGTCTTTGTCAACACTGTGACAATTTAGAATGAGCTAAAGCAGGTAAACATTTGGTGCTGGCTATCGCAGTGCAATAGGAGTATCTCACCAGTCAAGAATTTAGTGCAATCACACCTGTTGAAAGACACTAGCTAGGTACTATAGCGCTTGAATTTTAAACCATTGTATTGCACACAATGGCCACCACTTTAGGGCCCCTTTTAAACCTGGTGTTTCCTGGGGATTCTGACAAACCCTTTGATTTCTGCTGCCTTAAACAATGTTGTCATGACCTCCTTAATGTTGAACATTTCTGCCAAATTTGACTTATTGTGCAATATGCAGAAACATACTTGGTTTGGTTAAAGCTCTTGTTGTGCCCCTCCCGAGTTGTTGTAATGTTGTGAAATGAGTCCTATTTGGCAAAGTGAACGTGATGCTTGTTGAGCTGTGGGTGTGTCCGCTTCCCCCTGGGGCAGTGAATGCTGGCTCAGCACAAAGTGGATGCTTTAAACTGAGGTGGCTGGTTGGCGTCAGGCTTGTTCACACTGCCAGCAAGATGCTCTTTATCTCTTGTAGCGCTCCCTGGCTGCTGAGCAGCTTTGTTTACTGATTTTAGACACAAATGTAGTTTGTAAGCTATTTGAAGCACAATATGCTTTAAATGTAATTTTTGACCTGACATTTGTGCTTGTATTAAAAACTGTACAGTTTTGTGGAATTTTTATTGCAATAAAACTATGGAATTGTTTACTTGTCTTTCCCTTCTGTGAAGTAGTGGTGCTGTATGTGGTAAATGGTACTCAGTTGTGGGGGGGTTCAATCCTAATGCCCAGCAGGCATAATGACTTATCGGTGCTCGCTCTCGCGCGCACACGCACACTCATGTCTGGGCATGTTCTTCAGGCACACCTACACCAGGAAGTGTGGTTGTGGTTTCAGTGTTTGTTTCCATTGTTGCTTTACCAGACACAGCAGAGCAGTATATTTTGTAAAACCTTCTGGTTAGTTACAGTAAAGTATCTAAATATATTTTTATATGGTGGATACAATATCCCCTTGATCAAAAATGTCTTGATTGGATATTAAGATGTTATATTTCAGACTAGCATTCCAGCACCTTTTCATTAATACTAGCAAAGACTAGTTTTTGGAAATGTTTGGTAAGTTTAAAAGAAAAATGACTTGTGTATTGCCTATGAAGTTTGTGGACTCATTTTATTGGATGTTAATCCTGTCTTTGGTTTATTGAAATTTGCAGATATCCAGGTTACATTTATGGAGTTTTTGTTGTAAATTAGTATCAATACCAGTTGGTTTATGTTTTTCTTAAAAATGCAGTATAAAAATAAAGTATTCAGTTTGAGTATTCAGTCCCATAACTCCCTTAACTGCTTTGTTTTCTTGGTGGTATGCTTTGGGTATTTGTCTTATTGATGGCCTAAAGTCTTTGGTGTTCTTATAAATGCTTTCACCTAGGAAGGCGTGTACTTTATGTCCAATGACTTTAATTGGAGCATAAGTGGACTTGAGTGAAGTTGCAGAAATACTTCAACAATGTTTCATAGAAATAGGGTACACCAGAGCCCAAATGCATCATAATGAGTCTCAAGACTTGTGTAAATTTGATATATCACTATTTTATATTTGATACATTTACAAAACATTCCAAAAACCAGCCCTTTGTCATTGTGGAGTATTGCAAGCAGCTTGATGAAAAAAGTGTTTAATTCATTTGAAGACAAGTCAGAAACTTTCAAACTGGAAAGCTTAAAAAGTCTGAATCTTTTCCTTATGCACTATGTTTCTGAAACACCATTTAGCAAGGTTAGCTGGGTAACTACAAATCAGCATCAGGGCTGAGGAACACTGAGACAGACCCTTTCTGCTTTAATGCAAGTGTGGTCCATCTTATGCAAGTTTGAATAGCTGGAGTCCTTTGTTTTTAAATCTTGACCATTTTAAACAGTTTGCTTAAAAATAATCACATCTCTTGGGAACCAGATACATTTCATAAGTGTCAAAGAAATAACTGGTATTTTTGCTCAAATTTCCAATTAATGAGTAGTTATGTTGCTGTTATTACAAGTATTCATTTTGAAATATATTAAACTGTTAGTCTGATCTGTTCGGTTCTGAAGTGTTCTCTGTTAAAGTCATGCTAACTTTTGTGTGTGTCTTTTCCACATCAGTGTTGCTGTCGTTATACCTCTCTTTATTTTGGTGCTTAGCTTGAAAATGATCTGTGAGTGGATTGTTAGGATGGCTTTCGTGAAGTGAGATTAGAAGGTAGCTGTACTGGGAGCAGATGTCTCAGGAGAACTTGCTGTTACTATTCAGAGTCACCACACAGCTCGTTTCATCTATACACAGAGATACCACAACACGCACACATCCTGGAGTTTCCCAGTGCTTTCATTTCCATAAGAATGCCCAGTATGAACCCCTTGTACTGCTCGGAGGCTTGTGTGAATGGACATAAGGAGGGAGTGTAACTGGTGCTGTGCAGGCCCCTAGCCGAGTAGCAGCCCACCATACTCGGACGCCTCCAGCCCCCGCTGGCACACAAGCGGCATAATCAGCATCGCTGAGCTACTTCTTTCAGGAACAAGGCATCTGGTGAGGGGAGACAATAGGCTGCCTCTCATGGCTGGCTGTCCCCTTTTCCCCCATATCTCTCCCTCCCTCCCTTCCTCCCGCCACAGAGCAACTTCGGACGCGATGCCATCTGTCACATCGCTCTCCAGACGTGTCTGCCCTGCAGTGCGTGGTTTTCCTTTAAACCCCCCTCCCCCACAACACACACAGCAAGCTGCTGTCTGTGCTTTTTAAATAAACAAAATGATTGTGCTTACTTGGTGTCAAGGTTTTTATGCTTTGGTTGAGTATGAAACCTGTTGTTAAACAGGTAGCAGCCTAAAATCAAGTTTATTACTTAACTTGGTTTTACAGTTTACCAAGTACAATACAAGAAGTTAACATCAGGGTGATTTAGCTTAACAATACATTTAGCTTAGCTACCACAGGACACTAATAAGCAGTTGCAGTAGAGCTGCATATATATATATATATATATATATATATATATATATATATATATATATATATATATATATATATATATCCACACTAAGACCCAGACCTCAGTCTGAAACTCTTCTTCTGCATGGATGACAAAGTTCTGATCTGCATATCAGCAGTGTATATCAGCTTCCTATGACTGAAAGCCTTCACAAAAAAAAAAAAAAAAAGTAATAAATATAATATATAAACTGGAACAATAGCAAAACAAAACAATCCAAAAATCCAATCCAACATTCAAACTAAATATTTTTATTATTTTAAAAAGTGCTGAGTAAATATTTTGAGCTGGAGTTTTGATTACAAATGCTGTAGAGTTTAGAAAACCTACATATAGTGAATTTAGTGGGTAAATGAATAAAACATCATAAAGTTGGGAAGAGGTGTATAAAAGTGGATTAACAGTGTGTGACACTGCCAACTCAGCAGGGTTTGTGTGTGTGTATCCATCTTGTACTTCACATTGAGCTGATTTTTAGGATGACAGATTCAGCACAATGCACACACATTTTATTTAAACTCTTTCACCCATTCCTCAGTCTCACTAATAAATCTTTACCCCAGGGTCTATGTTGATATAGTAGCCCCCCAAAAAGACACATTTTTATCAGTTCAACCTAGAATGAAGTAGTGAACTGTTTTATTTATCAACAGCTTGTCTTGTGACCTGATACATGCAGGGGCAATGCAGCATTTAGTATTGAAACTCTACTAAATTTGTGCCCTAATGAAGTTGGGTGACCATTGGTGCATATTGAGCAATGTAGGTTTGTTCAGTTAACCCAGCAAATTCAGAAACTATATTTTCTTTGGTTACACACCACCTCTTGGGTAAGTGAATGCGGAGAAGAGCATATACTTGGCTGTAGGTAGGTGAGATACTGCTGTTCACCTGAGGGCTTTTTCTCTTGGATGTTAGAAGTATTTCTCAGAGGCCTCTTCTTAACACTACTCCCCTCGAACCCCCTCCTGACGCGGCATCATTCTAACAAATTATTGACCTTTGGCCCTCTAGCAGCTGAAGCTACTCAGAGTGTGTTTGTGCTTGCTGCTGCCATGTGATTGGATGGATGTTGTATCCAGGCAGAATTCTCCCCTGCAAGGCATTTAGAAGTTTTTCCCAGTTTCACATTGGGACCTCATGTTCATCTGCTAAACTTTTTTTCCTCCCCACACAAGGGGAGTCTCTGTGTGCACATGTGTGTGAATGGGTGTGTTTTGAAGAGGCATACGAATGGACAGACACTATGGTTCTTTCAAAGACCCATAACACTATGAACTAGCCCTCATTCATCTGACCAACAGCAACAGATTTTACATCTCAAAGGTTGAATCACTTGATTCAGCTGTGTCTCTGTTCCCTTTAAAATAAATTTAGCAATTAAGTTCTCTCCTGCTAAGATTACGTTTACAAACACACACTGAGGAGTAAGTCCATAACTGCAGTGTGTGGTATGTGGATGGGTGGATGTGAATTCTGGTCATTTGTTTAAACCTCAAACAGCATGTGCTCTGTTTGGGCTGGGACAGGCAACCATAATTAGATGAGAGACAGAGGAAGAGGAAGACAACCAGAGATAGAGAAAAACAGGAGGATGAGAACAATATATAGAGTGACAAACAAGAGTGAGAGATTGTTAGTCATTTGCACGTTTCACTTAGGAAAGTTTAGTCGTAAGAAACTAGAAAGGTCTTTGAAATGTGTTAAAACCCTAAAGCTGACTAGACATTAGCTGTGAACACCCTAGAATTCCTTCAGGTGTGGTGAATGACTCCCATAATTAGAAGATGAAAGGGAGTGAGCGGATTCCCTCAGAATGGCCAGGCAGCGAAACTCCAACTGCATGGCAAGACGGTTAATGCCAAGAGACTGAGCTGATGTGTACGTGTGAATGGTGTTCCCTTCCTCCATAGCTGTAACCACAGCATTTCTGATGTGTGTGACAGAGACATTTTATGTGTTTTTAGTGATTTATGCTAAGTCTACATCACAAAAGGCCGCCCCTCCCCCGTATCGTCGGCCTCAAAGGGTGTAGGATGTGGAAGGGGAGTGGAAAAACACAGCAGCCATGCTTTAGAGAGTGATGGAAAGTTGAGGCTGTGTTTATTTTGCTGTTTGAATGTTAAAACACTTCCTGTCCTCATTACCCCACACCTCTCTTGCCTGCACAAACACTTCCCAGAATAAGGTCTTGCCCTATCCCCTAAAGCAAACACAAAATCTAGTTTTTGATGCCATTCAAAGGTGCTTTTGATATGTTGGATGTAGTTGGATTGTGCTTCCTTGGGTCTACTGTTGTAAGACTTTATAAAGGACAGCACCAGGAATTTGAAGAGCAAAATCAAAAACTTGTTGCTAACGTACTGGAGACCTGGCAGGGGTAAAAAAAAACAAACCCAAAAACAATTCTTTGAAAATAAATTACCACACAAAGAAGGCAAGGCTGGTAAAGTGGACTTATCAGATGATATCAGGAGTGCAGGAGTCAGTGTTATGGATTGTTCTGTGTGTACGATATTCTGTAAAATGAACGTCTGTGCTATACGTACTGTATGGCCCTCTCCCCTTCCAACAGACACACTCACTCCCCTACTGCCACCCACCCCTTGTCTGTCTCCCACAAAGCCTCTCATTGTTCTGGAGGCTGCCGTGAACCCAAGCCTGCAGCAGCTGTTGGGCTAAATCCTGAAATACTACTGCTGAGAAGGGTGTATGTATGTGTGCACTCTAAGGGGGAACAGCAACCTGAGCTGTGTGTGTGTGCAGAGAGAAACCTAGAAGCATAATAAAGGGATCACACTCCTCTAACCCCTTTTGCCCTTGTCTACATCCTCTCTGAACACACACACACACACACACACACACATAAAGACATAAAGGCCCCCACCACTGTGATCATGCTAAGTAAACAATCCCACATCAGCTGGGAAGTACACTGCATGTCTGGGCATGTTAACCCTTTCTGTTCAAAAACACACTTGCTTTTTCACTCACATGTGTTTGTGTAGCTTGTTGGTATGAAGCCTGGTAAAGTAACTCATGAAATACAGTCACCAATCATAAAACCCCCACCCTGCTGTGCAGTAAAGGAGATAAACTTGTTTGTAGACTTTTCACTCTCATTGTTTGTCTTTCAGACTAGAAACTCCACCCTTTGACACTGCAGGTCCCATATTCCTCATATCTTTCTCATCAGGTAGGCATATGAGACACGCAATAACTGCAAAATGTTCAGTTCTCTTTTTAAGCTAAGACAAAATAAACGAGCCCATTTGGCCTTATTTTGTGTTTGTGTAGGGTGTGTGTTGCTGTGTTTAGATGTGTTCACTTAGAGAAGTGTACTCTTAGAGAAGTCGAAGCAGGCATGTACCCAAAGAAGGGCTTTGCCGTGCAGGTTTCAGCTTATCTGGGTCCAGTTTATCTGTTAGCTAAACTCCACCCTACTCTTTCTGCTGCAGATACAGATAACACCAGTAAGACAACACACACACACCATCATAATCATCATCAACTGTAAAATGTGTTCAATATGTCGAGTCAGTTCAACTATATTTCTACATAAGAATAACATTACTAAAGTGTGCAGAACAGTTGTCTGTAGTTATAACACGTTCAAATCATCTTTTGTCCACTTAACTGGTTGGTGTGATATAATCACAAAGCTCCAAGTTCAAAACCCAGACCCATGTGTAGCTGCAGCTGTACATAGCACAGGTCTCCTAGGATGACTGATAACTTTTTGTCAGCTACATTTGATACCAAATCCGTCAGAGGGCCCATTTCCTCCGTTACGTGCGTATGTTCAACAAACTGGATCTTTAAAAGGTTATGGAGATATGAGGGGTCGTGTTCACATCCAGCTTCCCCTAACACAACGCGCCGGTTACAGTACAAGCTCTTCTCTGGCAGGACTACGTGCTGCTTGTATGCGCGGGTCTGTTCAGCACGTAGACCTCGTATATCACGGCCGCCCGATCCGTCCTGCGTTAAACAGATAATGCTGTTTGACGGCAGCGCGTGAAGGGATATCGAGCTCTGGTTACGCTAGGCGTGGGCACGCTCTACAGCCTCGCGCACTCTCACGCGGAGGCGTGGCGGAACAGTGGACGGGGGGAGTTTCCAGCCTCTCCCGAGCAAAGGAAACCCCCGGCACTGCTCGCGCCGCCTGCCTTCCTTCCTCTCGCCTTCTCTACAGCTGTTGGCTGTCGTCTCTAGAGCGCGGCCAGTCGGAGGCTGTTGTTATGGGAGAACTGGAAACCAGAAGCTTGGCTCGAGCTCGCAAAGGTAGCGAGTGTTCGCGTTCGGGCACGCGCGGGAAGACGTACGTGGCTTCCTTAAAACGAAGACAAATACTGCGACCGTACTGATTTATCAAAAGTAACGACATGTCAACAAACTGATACATCACTCAAACAGCAGCCTAGTACTGTATACATAAAATAAATTAAGACACGTGAGAGCTGCTGACGAATTTAAGAGATCGAGGGATAAAGTTAACAACACAATGCGCCGAATCCCAAGAGGGTGGCCGTATTATTTTTTTACTAGAAGTCCTAAAACTAGATATTTGACCCAAAGCTCTCTCCCACCCACCCAACGGTATGTAATAACATTACATAAAACGTTCCTTCGTATTCATTTGCAGCATTTGGCAGAGGTATAAACACATTCTGCACACACTCAACTCAAAAGTAGGCTTTCAAACACGGGATAAGCAAAGTTTATTTATTACCAAATGTACATATTATTAACACAAGAGACTTGAAAAGTTCACCTATATTAGCTCAGTGGGTGTTGAAGGCCTGTCTTCACTGTAATGTGGGAATTGACTGGGAAACTCATCCATAGGCCTCTTGGTACATAGTGTTCTAACACACACGGCAGCTCCTTCAGACTGAAAATCCCTTGGGAAAAAAATAGATGATCCTTCCATATAGCGTTAGAATTAGGGAGCTGAGAGAGACACTCACTGTCCTGCCACTGCAGTCTGAGCACTGATATCAGTCCTGCACAAACTGCAGCAGCAGTCTTAGAACTTGGCAGGTCTGCTGGACTACTGCTGATCGTAAATCAGTGCTTCTGTGGGTGCTGTTGAATCTTCGTGGTATGTGGTCAGGGCTCTGACTGATCCTGGGTCAGTCCTCCCTGCTGGATGTCAGTGGTAGCCATGCCAATGGCCTCTTCCAGAGTCTGCTGCTCCTCCAGCTGGTCGAAGGGAGATATAACATGTCTGAATACACATTGATCAAACACAATGATGCAACAGTAGTACAGGGACACACACACACACACACACACACACACACACACACACACACACACACACACACACACCTCCAGGTGCTGCATATACCTGCACTGCTATCTGTGTGCCATTTGCTGTTGCCAACAGTGCCACCTGCTGACACTGAGAAGACGACACATTGAAACCACCAGGCATAATTGCAGTGGACGTTACTATGGCAACCTGAAGACCAGAGAGGAACAAGTGAGTAAAACTGAGGAGATACCAGCAGCACCTGATCCAATCACAGTACATATCCAATAACGCCCACCTGCTGCAGTTCTTTGCCATCTTGCGTAACCATGCCAACGTGTTGCTG
The DNA here is from genome assembly GCF_041902795.1 of Electrophorus electricus. Lineage (NCBI taxonomy): Eukaryota > Metazoa > Chordata > Actinopteri > Gymnotiformes > Gymnotidae > Electrophorus > Electrophorus electricus. The sequence goes on along the minus strand of NC_137518.1, from coordinate 18,494,848 downwards.
TTTCTCACTTATGACACTGTGGTGGGCAGGGACAGTGATGGTGGTTCCATCCTGTGTTACCATGGTGATGCCAGTGCCCAAAGCCTGCAGATCTGACAGATTCACCTGTGACAACAGTGCCCACACACACACACACACACACGCAAATGATAAAAACACTAGAAAAAGAAAAACAATTTCAGCAAAATGAGGCAAAAAAGAAAAATTTTCCAAATTGTATTTAGCACACACACACACCAGTGTTGTGCAGTCCTTCAGTTTATTTCAGAGGCTTTGGATGATAATCATGAATACTCCTGTTTATTCACAAATCAATATAGGAGTTTCTAACTGCAGTCAGTTTTAATGTGAATAAATCTATTATATAAGGGCGCATGGGGGGGCCAAGTGCTGGAACTTGATCTATTACAGAAAAAACACTTATGAAAGCCGATCCTTCAGATTTTATGTGATTTTTACTTGAAAAATCACACACTCTTTTCTTCATTCCTCTGCCTATGAATGATTGGCAGTACCTGGGTGCCAATGATGTCCTCAGGCTCAATGGAAACTTGAGACTCCTCTTTCTGTTCTGTCCCCTCTAAAAATGTGTTTTTCTTATGTGACGATTCCAAAGACTCTATGTTTGCTTTTACACACACACACACACACACACACACACACACACACACACACACACACACACACACACACACACACACACACACACTAAAAGCACCATCTTTTTTTTTTTTTTTTAGCCTTTCATGGTTTTTCCACTTTCCACTTTTTTTATGAAAGATTTTCCATGTGTATATGTTTATATGTCTTTGTGTGGTGTGTGTAAATGTGTGATCATCTCACCTTCAGTGGGCTCATAATCTTCGTGCACAGTGCGTTTGTGCATGGCCAGTGTGGACGTCTGTCTGTACGTCTTACCACAGTGGTTACAGCTGTAGGGCTTACAGTGCGTGTGCACCACATGGTGCTTATAAAGACTGGAGTACTCCGTAAAACGTTTCCCACAGCCAGGTACCGTACACAAGTACGGCTTCTCACCTAGACAGACAGGGAGGCAGACAAACAGAGGTAGGCAAATGGACATTTCTGTAGTGCATTTTTCTTAGCACATGCCTAACACTATACATTATACAGTTTTTACCATCATAAATGCTAATTCATTACTTATTATCCTTATCTTTTAATAACAATTGCTCACTGCACTGGGGACAAGAATGAGAGAGAAACAGACAGAGAGAGACAGAGGCAACTTCCTGTGTTATTCTTTAAAATCCCATATTTCTGTCTGGTTTTGCCATGCGGAGTTCCTACCTGTGTGGATTCTCATGTGGTTTTTGTAGTTGGTGGCACTAGCAAAGCCACGGCCACAGGAAGGCTCCGGACACAGGTAGGGCCGTTCACCAGTGTGTGTGCGCATGTGCACCTTCCGGATGTTGGAGGTGGTGAAGGAGCGTCCACAGCCCTCAAACGGGCACTTAAACGGCTTTTCACCTAGTAAGGAGGAGAGGGGAAGAGAGACAGTGAAAGACAAAGAGGGATAAAGACACAGCGAAGGATATGGAGAGAGAGAGAGAGAGGAGCAGAGACAAAGAAGGGGAGAAAGATGTAAAGGGATGGAGTGTGTTTGTTATGCTTGCATATCTGCATAGGGTGTATAGGAATGTGTGCATCTGAAGTACATCCTGAAGAGAAGAGACTTTAGTGAAGAGCCCATCACCACCACTGTCACTTCTCCTGATAGGATTAGTTGTGCACTATGTGGATTGAACAGAACTACTAACTGGTTGTCATTGTATAGTGCCAAATATTTGTAAGTCATTAGTCTTTAGGCTTACAAGCTACTCATAAGTTGTAAAGCAAGTTAAAGCTTTGTTAATTGTGTGCTACTAGTTCACCATACAGTGTTGGACAGAGGAGGTTGGGTTCCCCTGCTAAGTCTTGATGTAATAAGAGTGTTTTCAGGGAGGCATAACATTGAATTAGATATATTAAAGAGGTTTAACATTGAATTAGACATATTAATATCATAAGCAATAAGGGAGTATAGAGAATCTGTGTCCATTCAAAATGATTTGTGTACAGGACGGAGGCCTCTGTAGAGGTCTCTGCAGGCTTCTGCAAAGAATCCCGGGTAAGCTTCAGAAGACCTCAGTGTAAAATTGAGGTCAGTGTAAGAGAATGTCTCTCCACCAGGCTCAGGACAGTATAGTAAAACAATCTTCATTAGGATAAGGTCAAGAGAAGTCTTCTCTTGTATGGTTTGGACATAATGGTCGTGAATGCAAACACTAATATGTAAAAGAAGGTGGGGTGAATACATAATCACTTCTGACAAATGTGGGTTTTTTATGTTTTTGTTAGACATTCTCCGGAGGGTTCCTCAATAATGCTTGTTAACGTTAACCTGTAATAAAGGACAGGACCAACTGTTCTCTTCAACTAATTCTGAAGTCTGCATCTTTATTTTCCATTCAAATGTTTAACTTTAAAACTGATTGGGGATTTAGGAAGGACAGTCTTGGTTCCTCACAAGGTTTCTTCTTCTTGCCCCTAGGGAGTTTTTTGCCTTGGCTTGCTCATTAGGGACCCAGATTCTCTGTATATGTGATTTCTGTAAAGCTGCTTTGTGACATACTGTAAAAAGCAATACAAAATAAATTTGAATTAAACTCTCTTATGTGTGTGATTGTATGCAGCGTGGTACATGAGTGTGTGTGTGTGTGTATTCATGTCACTCATACCTGTGTGTGTACGCAGGTGTTTCTGCAGGTCTCCAGACGTTTTAAAGGCTTTATAGCACATATCTTCAGGGCACTTGTAAGGTTTCTCTCCTGTGTGTGTGCGCAGGTGACTCTTGAGGCCGTAGCCTGTTGCAAACGCCTTTGTGCACGACGCTACCTCACACCTGTATGGCCGGTCACCTGTGTGCGAGCGCTCGTGTACCTGAGAGACACCACAGGGATGGGTCACGCAAAACGACCTGCACAGACACCTCACCACTCGCAGCTGAAGAATGTGTCACAGGTCCAAACATGAGTGTGTTGGTATTTGATATACAGTTTGACAGTGAGTGAATAAGTGTAAGTGTGTGTGTGTGTGTGTGTGTGTGTGTGAGCTCTCATACCTTCAGATGATGTGCAGTAGTGTAGAGGCGCCTGCAGCCTTCGTAGCTGCACTGGAAGGTTTTGTCGCCCTGCTGACTTTTATTTGTACGCCATGCCTTCCCTTCGAACATTAGCTACAGCACAGAAACACAAACACAACCATACACCAACACATACATCAGAGGCACTTAATGGAGAAGTGTGCACACAGATAGGGTTGTAACTAGCAGGTTTATTCAACTCCAGTACCTAAATGCACTAATTAGGCTCCCTTCAGTGCTAAGCACACTCCTTGCAATTTGATTTGTCTAGCATTTTTCACTATTAAAACGTGCATGTGTCATGGATGTTCCAAAACAACTTTACACAGCTCCATGCTGCTCAGCTGCAAAACACTAAGAACTACCAGTGCAAAATAGGACAGCAGAAACTTCCTCTGAATTCTCATGCTCCCCAATCTGCGTCTCTCCCTACCTGCGCCTCCCCCTACCTGCGTACACACCTGTGCTTCGTCTTACCAGCGCCCACTCCTACCTGCACAGCAGTCTGTTCCACTCCATTAACCCTTCCACTGCTCCCATTCACCTCTACCCCTGAGACCTAAGGAGAAAATATGTACAAGAGACTATATGCTTTACATTAAATGACATTATGAATATTATCCTTATGATGTGGTAATTTTAGTCTCTTCTGAGTTGGTGATGACATATGCGAATATGTGGCTCTGACCTGAGAAGCGTAGCTCTCCAGGGTGCTGATCATATCAGCCTCTGCTGCGAGATCGTCTAGTGCTCCCCCTGTCTGCACGGTAAGGATAGCACCTCCTGTCTGCAAAGTCGATGGGTGGTGGATGTACACAGTGCTGCCATCTTCCAGCTGCACGGCCTCCACTGCACTGGGGTCATAGCCATCTACTTGATCAATTAAAATGGAAATTGAAATGGAAAACTACATATAAAAATGGAAAATTGTATATACAGCAATCTCAAGTACTAGAGGAGAAACAGCAAGCTAGGACAGTTTTCACATAGATTTTTTTGTGAAAGACAGAATTTAGTTAAATATAGGATATAGTTAGTAACAGCTGTTTTTAGATGGGTAGCTCAGGTTTTTTTTAGGCCTTGTGGGGTAGCTCAGTGTGTGTTTTAAGATGTGTGTGTTTTAAGATGAGTACCTTTAGGCATGCGGTGGATATAGGCTGTGGTACCGTCCTCGAGCTGGACTGCCTGACCATCTTCGAATGGCAGACTGTCTGAACCAATAAACAAAACAAAAACCAAAAACCAGAATGAAATGAACAAAACAGAAAACCCAAAAAACAAGAGGAGACAGAAGAAATGAATTTGTAGGCTGGAAGCTGGTTTATTAACCTGTTTAGAGAACCATTAATGTGCTGTCAGATCTACCTTTCGGCTGTACTGTGACCTGCTGGATGTATGCTGTTGTCCCATCCTCCAACTGGATGGTGTCTCCTTCAACCAAATTACCATCTGATGGCCAACATAATGCAAGACACTTCAAATGAACCATTATACATATATACATACCCACAGGTGCATAATACTGGGCAAAAATTCTCATTTATTCCACATAGGTATAACCAGCAAAGAAAATACACTATTAAAAAGCAAACAATAACAGAAATAGAAAAAAAGCTTAATGCTAATGGAAACTCCTGTTTGTTTGTTGTGCTGGGGATAGAAATGTGGTTCCCAATCTCTAATATTTCACCATTTTTACTGTTCTGACACACTCGACTGGACCAATGAGCTATTTATTCTATATGAGCTGTTTTTAGATGGGGCGTGAAAGAGCAAAGAAAGCACTAAACCGTGCAGAGCCCTGCATCTCCAGCACTGGGAACATGATCTCACCATTAATAGCCTGCTGGATGTAGGCTGTGGAGCCATCACTCAGAGCCACAGCCTGCAGGCTCAAACTCTCCATCCTATTGCTGGAGAACACACACTACCTGCCCCACACACACACACACACACACACACACACACACACACACACACACACACACACACACACACAGAGAAGAAGTATTATTACAAATCCATCTCCGTCCCGATTCCAAACACTAACTAGCCTATATTCACTTCAACACCCATGTACAATGCTAACCTCTTAGGTAATGGATAACAGTACTTCTGAATTTAGCAGAGCTTTGCTGCTTGTGTGGGAATTAATCTGCAAGTACCACAGAGAAACATTTGGTTCACACGGAAAGCTTATACTGTAATTCACAAAGCAACTCCTACAATATGTATAAGTGAAAATGGGTGGAGGAAGGACAGGCTTATTTTCCTGTGCTGTCTTGTACTGCAATGAATTTCAATGGAGAACACCTACTAAAATAGTTTAGTCTAGCCTCTCCTTTACAATGCAACACAGGCAGTTATGAGGCTTTCATCATATAACTCATATGCCTTAACATTTACATCAACCTACACTACATGTTAAACAGAAAAGAACACTTGGTACAGATTTTTATGAAATATCTTTTAGATTTTGAAGACTTTCATCCCCTACTTAATATAGGGGATGCAGAAACTGTGATCCCCCTTTATACTGGTCAACCCCACTGCACGAGAATTCTCAAACACACCACATGATGCATTCATATTTACTGCATCCATTGCCCCACTGTCTGGCTGAGCTACTCTGGCTTCACACCCTGGCCTGTTCCCTTTACAGGAGCATTGCTATAAGTTCTAAGTGTCTGCCAAGCTTTCAGTGCTATGGCACCCAAACTCTTCAGGTACCAGTTTGTTTTCCTGTTTTAGTTTTCTATGGCCTATAGCTACAGCCTGCTTTTTTTTCTGTTGCACATCAGAATATTCATTATGCTACAAGTGTGACATATTTTTACAGTTGGTGTTCCAACATGTTGACTTGCTTTGTAAGCATACCTTAGCTTGAAAAAGGTACTATATAAATAAAATGGAAAACTATCACTATTAGAGTGACTGGATATAAAGAAAAAAACTGCAGTTAATAAAATGATGGTTAAAATGGCTATTGTATCTTGTTTGGACGTTTTTGGTTAATATAACAGGAAACCCTCCAGGCTATCCTTTGCATGGGACATGACTGGTAAAATATGTTGTATATAAATCTTAATCAACTGCTACACTGGGTCAGGATATTGTGCTTCACACTGCAAAAGGGCAAATATTCTGAAAACACCGCAGAGCAGACAGGCGAGATAATTTTAACTTTTCAACGAGTTACAAAATTATACACCAACTTAAATGACTGACAGTAAGAACATTTGGACATTATTTAAACCATTTAGCATAAGAGTGTTTTTGTTGAGGGGTGCCTGATGACTTTTCGGTAAATCCTTTAGTTTGGAAATGAAATGGTTATGGCGCACTGTAAATCTAATATTCTGTCACATGAGCTTCTTTAACAGTTTAGATAAAGTATCATATACGATGTTCACCAGGAAAAAACAAATAAAGAAATTCAAAGACCTGAGTAGCTTGATAAAGATCAGTTTTTTGCTGACAAACTTGAACATGGCTGCCAGCCGGTTTGGGTTCGGTAACCTAGCTAACGAAAAGGACTTTGCAGCCATCCAGTTCAGGGCTCAAGAAAATGTCTCGTCAAAATATAAGACGTATATAAACATCCCTGTTGTGCTACGAATGTGGTTTGTGGCCTAATTCACAAGAGCACCGTTTGGTTGTGTGTGACTAGCTAACTTTAGCTAGCTAGCTAAAAGGCTGGTAAACACAGCTAGCTACGTTCCTTTATCTTAGGAAAGCAACCAAACGATTGGCATCATGGCGAGAGGTAGCCAGCTAGATCTGATCGTTTCAGAGTCCAAAGCAACGACAGCTGTTAGCAAAGATAGGCTAGCGAGGTAGACGAACTAAAAACAGAAACGGCGCTGTAGCTGGCGAAGACAAGCTAACCTACGCTAGCACGTCAACAACTTCTCATCGGTCACTGCAGGCCTCTTTTCTGTCGTATCACGTTACCTTATGCACGAAACTACCATCTGGCTAACCGACCAGACAACACTAAATGCGCTGTAACTTATTTTTATCCAATTACAGTAAATTTTGAGGTTTAAAACAACTCGATTTAGCACAATCCAACCCCATTCTCAACTTTCCTGCGAACGATCCCCCATTTTTCTATCCCATCTCTCCCTTGGCTTGAGAAGTTGCAGCGCAAACTGGGATACTCACCACCACCGGCGGCGCAAACTGGGATACTCACCACCAGCGGCTGCGGCGGCGCAAACTCGGATACTCACCAGCGGCGGCGCAAACTGGGATACTCACGACCGGCGGCGGGCCGCCATGCACTCAGATCTGCCCCGGAACCTGAAGAATCAGCACCAAACTCCTATTAAACACTTATTTGCAAGCTTAGAAACACCGCACGTACAGTGCTGGGAACATTTTTGCCTGGGAGTTTCATCAGACGTGCTATTAAAACATATTTACCCAAATATATTTTGATAGGACGTGTAACTGACCTCATCCCGCGAGTATTTAGGCATAGAAGCCACAGGAAGTTGCCACTAATTTATTTAAAATATTCTGCAGGATCAAGGTACCTCTAAAGTTTGAATTCCAAATAAATACTCAAAAAAGAGTACACACGGAAAAAAACAGGGAGAAAAGTCTTTCAAGGAAAATCTTTATAAACAGCAGTGCTTGTTTACATTAGAACTCCCGCAGTTGTACCAGAACGACCATTTTATATTCATATTATTTATTACAATAATTATAAACACTTTATTCTTAAAATAAACATTGCCAGCAGTATCAGCTTGTTACTCTAATTAATGAGCCACAAACATGCTGCATCAAGAGCCAGGCCAAGAGTTGCTCTCCATTTAGATAATGTGGGAAATTCTACACAAGAGTACAGCCTGAAGCCAAGGCATTTTTGCTTAGACTCTCAACACTCAGTAAAGGAGCATCATGCCACTTCCCTCTCAATGAAGTAACACAAAGTGGGGATAATACTGTTGAGAATTAGTGAATATCTACAGAAAGGTACAGACAAGCAAGAGATCAGGAGCAGTAATGGAGAAAACGGAAACAGTTTGCTGGCGCACTGATGCACAGTTCCAACTATTTTAAAGTGCTTTCACGTGTTATTTCTGCAAAAGGCAAAAGGAAAAAGACATGCAGGGATATCTGAAAATCGATGGCAATTGTAGCTATGCTGCAGAGAACATAGTACTGGCACACAGTGTATGTTATTGAGGAAACCATTTACGAGTGAAGCAAAATAATTTGGAGGCATCTGATCCTCTAACCGGAACAGTTACATTAATTCACATATTTGTGTCTTGTGTTCTTAAATATTCACTAGCAAGGAAACAAACAAACATCATTGTCATTAGTATTTTAACATATAAACACAACATTCAAAACTTTAGTTACATAATGTTCCCACATTATATAACTAAAACAACTTAACAAGGCAATTAATTCACTTCTGGCTGATTTCAAATTGCTCATAAAAATCCCTCATTCATTGGTCCCAAGTGTTCATAACATCAGCATATCTTGCCATAGGTTTCTCCTTCACTTCCTTGTGATGGTTATTATTTTAAATGTTTTGCTTTTTTTTCCCCTAAAACAGAAGCTATGAACATGCTGAACACGGCACATTAACATCAGCCTGTACCAGCTTGATTTCAGGGTTCTTCAGCAGTGGCTCCAGCTCATTCTTTCATCCTTTCTGCCTCTTCTTGCTGCCAGTTTCTTTTTCTCAAATGATTTGCTTTCAGAGGGCTGCTCCATCACACACAACATTTTCCCCTTGGCCAGGGAAGAGCTCAAGCTGCCAGTAGTGTGGATCTGCATATACTATCAGAGATAAGAAAAAACAAACAACAAGCAGTATGAGGAATAGATGGACATTATACAGTAACACTATTATGCAATTATGTTTTAAGATGAGTATTAAAAGGTTGGATCAGTATGTAAAGGTATATTTAATGGGTTTTTTTTAAATCAAGTGGGAGCGAGTGAATGGTTCAGTGTGTGGGCATACGAGTGCATATGCGTGCGTTAACACACGGATGCTCACCTAGATCCCCTGGTCCAAGCCACAGGTTGAAGGAGCTGCACTGTGATAGGCAGTGTTGAACAGGCAGGACCCGGACAGTTGGGGAGCCCTCACCTACCAGCAGCCAGCCCATCACACGAGCTCCCTAATACCCCACACAACACAATTACCACAACTGCAGCATTCAAGCCCATACAAAGGCACATGTCCCAGGGAAAGTCTGCCTGCAGTATACAGAACTCTGCAATGTCTACAGCACCCACACATATAACCATCCACCCACATTCAATTTCCATTCCTCTGTATGTGAAATGTTCTATCAAAAGTTGACAAAGACTTGCTTGATAATTAGGCAGTAGTAGGCAGCATCAACATCAAGTCACTGTTTTTAATACTGCACCTACATGCACTCACACACTCACTCTGCTCTGAGATCCAGTGCTGTGTGTCACTCGGCAGCGCTGCAGCGTAGTTCCTGCACCTTCCACCAGGGGGCAAACCACTGCGTTGGGGAAGAGCCATTGGAACACTTCTTCCCTGGAACCTGAGTCAAACCTCCTGAGCAAGCAGAGAGGAGAACAAAAATGAAAAGAGAGAAAGTAAGTTTGAAATATGGTGACATGGCTGTATGCCACAGATGTGGATGTTTAGAGCAGAGCAGGTGCTGTACCAGAGCAGACTGAAGTTGGCTGGGCCCTGCGGGAATGCCGTCTTTTGGGACATCACCTCCTCCTCCTGCTGCTGCTTCTCCTGCTGCTCCAACAGCACAGTCATGGAGCCAGAGTGAGTGGAGTAGAGTGCCTCCAACTGTTGTCTCTTCAACCACAGAGACTCCCCAGCCTAGAGAGACAAAGGGAGTGAGACAGAGAGCGAGACAGAGAGCGAGCTGAAACACCAAAACTGAAAGGAAGCACTGTTACCCTCATCATTACTAGTCCTGATCCCCAAGCTTCAGAACTGAAGCAACCTTATAAAGGACACGACAGTGGAACAGGACTGGTTCTGACCCTGTCCAGGAGCTTGAAAACCTTTTGTTGAGCACTGCTGGTCTTAAAGAAGAAGTGCCTACTCAAATCTAAAATTATTTCCTGAAATTGATATTCTTTCCTGTTTCACTCGTGCAAAGGTGTGGGACCGTGTTTTGATCTGCAGTAAACTCTCTCTTTGGATTGCTGCAGAGTTTTGTGTCTTTCAGAGGTTGTCAACATTTAAAATAAACTTTCTGGTCCATTTCAAACATACTGTCATGTTCCTGAACTTGCTATCCTCTTGGAAAGGACCAACTTTTTTAGTGTACATGCTGGAAAAGGAACTTCTAGATGGCATGGAGATGGAGAGAGAAAGAAAAGCAGAGAAAGTGACCGAGAGCCATATCACAGACATGCATGCGATATACACAAACCTACAACTGGAAACAAGCTTGGGAAGTTAAATGTTTCTGTTCCTGCTGAGGTCACAACAGAACACCACCACCACTTCACCTTCCTCGGTCAACTTCATTGACATAAAATGGCAAAAATGGTAATCTACAATTTCAAACTGCTTCCTTCTCTCTGGTGTGTAAGCAGCATGCAAGACCAGCAAGTCTTTAACACACCAGACATAAGGAGAGAGAAGAAACACACACACACACCTGCTGCACCACAGCAAAAGCACAGCTTTCATACAGCGGCAGCATGTGTGTTTGTGTCAGTTTTTACATGTGCGTAGTTCCTCTCATTCAGACTGACTATGGGCTGTGTGTGTGTAATTCTTCACCATCAGTAGCACTGACTGTGGTCTGTGAACTGTGGTGTGTACCTTTAGTAGCACTGGGTGTGGTCCTGTATGTACATGCTCAGTGAGTAATGTGGGGAGCTCCATCACTGCAGACACATCAGCACAGCCAGAGCAGTTCAGCAGAGTCTGCTTCATACCATCCACTCTCCACCAGGCATGAAAACCTGCACAGCGAAGCAGGTAGATAAGAGCGAACACGCGAACACACACACACACACAAGCTGGTCCACCACCAGTCCTGCTTTCAGCCCATGGAGTAAAAGTCACAGGCATACACTGTGCAAGTTTGGAAGGCCCATTCTCTTCAAGTTTTAATTGTCAGCAGTATATTGCCAACGCTCATTATTTATATAATCGTACTTTGTGAAACGTATCCATCCTTATGGGCAGCTTTGTCAGCGAGCACTCCTTTTCTTCTTGCTTTACATGACTCAAAATTCCAGTATCAGTAAGTTATTGTCAACAACAAAGGTTTATCTACAATGTTCAGGTTTCTAATGAGCTACAATATATTGAATGTTGACTCTAAGTGCACTATGGTTATACTTGTTCTTAAAGCCAAACTGACAATGCCAGAAATATTTATTATATAGATAAAATTACATCATTGGGCATTTACTGTACAACTTACTGTACAGGTTGTACTTCTTAGCAATGGGGAGAGAGAGGAGTCTGATGTGGCTCAGTGGAGAAGACCAGTTGTGGGCTCCTGCACTGATGAGCCCTGGGTGAGGGAAGCTCTGGGGATATGTTAGGGCCAGGACAGCAACCAGCAACACGCCAACCGTAACCACAAACTGCACAGCAAAAAAAAAGCCACGGGGGAAGGGGGGGGGAAGAGCAGTGGCACAAGAAATGCATTAACCACTGATAGATGTTTATGGGCGTTTATAAGCTTTTACAATCACACACCAATATACATGTCTGTAAAGCCTCCTTGAGTATGAAAGGCACTATATAAATAATAATAATAATAATAATAATAATAATAATAATAACAACAACAACAACATATGCTCCAGCCCAATTTAACAAGACAATATTTCATGGCTCAGAAGAACAGCACAGCACCTTCTTGCAGCCAGGCCTGATGTTGTATCACTAAAGCCCATTCACTCATTACCTTTATGATGGCTCGAAGAAATGGAAACTGTGGCGGGTCCCTCCGAGGCTCGTTCGTCTCCAAAACCTGCTTGATGAATTTTTCAATCTCTCTCTCCGACATTCCATATCGGTATCCGGACTGGCGGAGGATATCAATACTCTCTGACAACTTGTCATAAATGCAAGGTTCACTCAGGGTGGTGCCCATCGCGTGCACCTGCTAGCATTAAGATGCAATCCTGCGTTTCAGTGATCGACCACTAAAATGAGAGCTCGAGGCGGAGAACTCCGCAGCTCCGGAGGCTGGAACACATGGTAAACAGGTCGAGGTAGCTATGGTAAACAGGTCAAGGTAACTCTGCTGGAACACATGGTAAACAGGTCAAGGTAGCTATGGTAAACAGGTCAAGGTAACTCTGCTGGAACACATGGTAAACAGGTGAAGGTAGCTATGGTAAACAGGTCAAGGTAACTCTGCTGGAACACATGGTAAACAGGTGAAGGAAGCTATGGTAAACAGGTCAAGGTAACTGCTGGAACACATGGTAAACAGGTCAAGGTAACTAGCTGCACAAACTCGACATCTCGTATCTAGTTACTAGCGTCACTTTTACCTGTAGAGAAGAATCATCATACACTGAAAGTGAATAAGGTAGCTAGGTGATTTATTTGTTCTCTTATCTAAGGAGAGATCTATTCGCAGGTGCAGGCTGATGTTTTGCTAACTTATCCCAAATCACGTGAGAATGCTTTAGCCTCCATGGTCTGTGATTTCTGAAACAAAGAAAATATCGTTTTTGAAAATCTTTGATTTTATATATAAACAATATTTGCTAGCTAGCTATTTATGTAGGAAGAGGGAGTAGCTAGCTATAGCTAGCTAAGGTGACCAGAGTTAGCTAATGTAGCTAGATGCAGTACGATTTCTAGCAGTAATGTACAGTTCTCTTTAGCTGCTATGTGCCGAGTGAGGCCATACGCATTATAGAAAGAAAACAGCCCAACGTACATGCCAACCTTCGTCGATCCTCACAGTTGAACTCGCCCAGTTCCTCCTACGCCTTCACACTAATCATCGACACTCTTCCCTGAACTCAAACTCTTCTATTTTCAATATAGTTTCCGCAGATTCGCGACAACCAACACTTGGTTCTTATTGGTTTATATACGTGACAACAGAAATAAAAATATTAATAAATGTGTTACTTATTAGACGAGGCATCCTGGTAATCATATTCATATGCGTGTTTCCTAAAATGAAATTTGCGAATTTGCTTTATTAAATTAGTAGTTAAACGTCCTATATGCCTATTTTTGCGCGTGACCGGGTCACTCCTTCGTGACGCATGCGCAGTAGTCACAACCCTCTTCGTCAATACAGTAATTTTCCTTTTTTCCATTCGAAATATCATCACACGTTAATTAAAAATTGACGGTATATTGTATGGCAGGCAGTTTTAACATATGGTTTTCGTAATACAATTTAAGATCTCTACAAATGAGTTTTGACTGGTAAGAATTAGAATTTGACTATTCAAAATGACAATTAAGGACATCTGCACTTACAATCTGGCTAGTACGAACGGCAATTTACAATTACGTCATCGGAATCGTCATTTGAAGCGTCACAAATAAGAAATGTATAGCAAGTCTTTTTCTTACATGTTCTAATGTTAATTAGCTTGATTTGCATGCGGATACAAAGTGGAGATAATTTACAATGATCTTTTCTTAAAGATACAACACAAAGTACTGCCCGTTGTCAAAAAAAAAAAAAAAAAAAGCACAGTTTGGACTTACCACATTTTGCAGCAAAAGTGCTCCTTTCTCCACAGTGATGTGCTTACAAGATTAGGACATACTGTTTAAGTGTAGTTGTGATCTCTGTGTTCTGTCCCACTCAAATCATTTTATATATATATATATATATATATATATATATATATATATATATATATATATATATATATATAAAATCTCGATTGGTGTGTCAACTGGAACTCTTAGTGAACAAAGGATTTAGGGTGAAACCTCAACATCTTTCATCTACAGAAAATTCTGATCTCTGAGCATTTCAATAAGGCAAAGATTTACTCCCATCAGTGATGAGGATCTTGAACAGCATGTAAGAATTCTCCATCAGCAACATTGGTAGATGATGAGGGGCTAATCCGGTGAATTGTCCTTCTCTATATGTAAACAGACACTGAAATGCTTTATAGTACCTCTCCACATTTTTCCAGTCTGCCACAGGAGTTGATCCCTTGTTTAAACTGTTCCACCATGGTTGCATATCTGAAATATACATAAAGCAAAAATAAATTAATAAAATAAATGGTCCATAGTGATAATTAGATATAAGGATGGCACCAGCTAGTCAGTCTACATATGCCCATTATTAGCAATAAGCAACATCATTAGTCAACAAATTCTATCTAACACAGATTGCTGTGCAATACATACATACAGCACTATAAATGATACCTGTGAAAGATGAAATGCTTCACAACTTGTGAGGTGATTTGTGGAATGTTCTGGACTGTGGCTTCATATACATGCCACAGTCTGCAATCCAGTCCTCAGGTTTGCATTCTTTAATCTAAGAAGACAACATAAGACAAGCAAAAGAAACAAACAGAAAGAAACAGAAATGTGTATTACTTTAAATTTCTTATATTGTACTTTAGACTGTAATATTTTGATGAACATTACAACGCAATGTACAATATAAGAAATACAGAGTAATACACAGTTCAGTTTTGTCACAGGTAATCTCTGCAAAATGTAAGATGAGCTCTAACTTTAATAACTTAAACAAAGCACAAAATGGCATATTGCTAGAATACTTGCTGAAGCTTGTCTTGACCACACTTGTCTGGTAAGATGGCAATATCAAATCCTTCTAGATCTGGAGCCTGACCAGACATTAACTGATTAGGCTGGGACTGAACGCTTTAATGCCTGGTCCCCCATCCAATAGACACCAGGCAATCAGCTTGCCTCCAGTATAATACTCTCCCTTATCTAGTGCTGCCTGATCATACAAAAAAAAAAACAAAAAACAAAAAAAAAAAAAAAGGTTGCCTGGCTGGCCCTCAAAAATGTCCAAAGTAGACTGCATGTCCTTCATTAAAAGCCTACCACAGAAACAAGAGGAAAGCTGTTAATATA
This sequence comes from Electrophorus electricus, assembly GCF_041902795.1. Taxonomy (NCBI): domain Eukaryota; kingdom Metazoa; phylum Chordata; class Actinopteri; order Gymnotiformes; family Gymnotidae; genus Electrophorus; species Electrophorus electricus. Next base: position 18,479,639 of record NC_137518.1, on the reverse strand, counting down.
ATAGAAAATGAACTCATCAATGAAACATGCAACTGGGTCATCTTGTGTCAAACAAAGAAAATGGAAAATATTCTCTCTATTCTCTCATTGTCATAAATAATGGTCCCATAGATTAAGAGAGCATATCTGAACAAACACCACTGTCAAAACCAAGAAGCTTTTAAATAAAGTTGGAGGACACTGAAGCACCAAACAGCTTTCAAAAACTGAGAGAATGAGACACAACTGCAACTCTGGATATCTGCATCAACCAAGCTGCAGTGAGGTGTATGACAAGAGTAATGAGCATTACAAAAAACCTTTCATTTCATTGGTCAAGAGTCTAATTTCCTCATGATTAATGTGTTTCCCAGGTTATATGGTAAAAATCCAGCTTTGTGGAACATCATTGGAACAGTTGTTCCAGTGACGACCCACAAAACTGGGCTCTGTGAAAAGAAACCATCGCCAAAAAAGTTTCTTTTCTTCCTGTTTCTCTGATTTTTGCTGTGTATCTCTCCAGCTCTTTTGGAGCCATGTTTGTATGTAAAGTGCATTCATCAACTCAGACAACCCTTCTAATCAAAAACAGCCATGAAGCACAAGTTATTAATTTATGCATCAGGAAATAAAAGCAAAATACATACAACATTAAAAGGGCTTATTACTAAATGCCTATATATACCTGCAGATCATGTGGACAAACTAAATCCTGAAAAGCATTTTTAGTATTAAGTATTTTATGCTTCTCACAATAACAATAGTCTTCTTTCTTTGATTTGTCTGGCTCCTTTTCTTTTTGAATTACTACGCATCCTTTCAGACCCACTGTGCTGAGTTAGTGCCTCACAGTGAACAGAAACACCTAGGATTATATCAGATTTAAAGCAAAAATAGAGCATGACTTTTGCCTCTCTCAAAGATAAATGCTGTAATTGCTGTTTATCTGATGGGAGCTGTTTTGGTGGTTGGTAGGAGAATTCAGATATAAATAAAATGGGACTATCTTTTAATACATTTTTGAACTCCACTTTAGATATTTAATCTTCTCAGAAATATTCAGAAAAAATGTTTGCTCCTAAATCTAAGATGACTGTGAATTCAATAAATGAAAGGTGGTCACTGTCCTGGAGAGTTCTCATGTAGACACATCATGATCATCAGTCATCTCACCCACAGATTCAATCCGTGGACATTTCTGCAGGTCAAAATAGCCCTGATTTAAAGCTGTGATGGTTCCGTGTATAATTCGCCTCCTTCTTGCTCCTCTCTGCAGCTTCCTGCTGTACCAGTGTATAAATAAATATTAGTCATAATGAAAAACAAACAAAGAAACAAACCACATAATATCATACCTAAGCCTGATTGGTCAAGTTGCTCTCAATCCAGTGAGTTGGGAATTGTGGTTTGGTTAGGATCCTGTAATAAGAAAAGCTTCACCTGCCATTAAAGCCCAGGCCACGTCCACATCTTTCACCTAACAAAATAAAACATGACTCATCATCCCATATCAAATGTATTAGATATTTGTAATAAACACAACACAAATAAAAAAAATTCTTCTGCTGAGCAACTATTTTATTCAGTCACATGCCAGCTGTTCTACTCACTAGCTACAAAGCACAATTAAGGACGGTACCAAACGCTACCAACTTGTCTAGCTTGAGATGTTAGACATTGTACTTAAAGTTACTTTACTGGCTTTACTGACTCTACTGGCTTCAGATATCGTATACATCACGGACCATGTAATGCATTTTGAAATGATCAGTTGATCATTAATGTTAAAAGGGAACTAAACAAAAGGGTCAGTTCAATTGTAAGTTAGGGTGTAAAGTTTATACTAAACCCTATAGTAGTTTTAAACTAACAAGGTGTATTATTTCTTTCACCACAGGAGCGGGTTTTCGTGCTAAAATAGGCTACACAAATCTGTTACATACATCTGACTAGTCAGAATAATAGTTCAAGATATCCACAAACACATTATGACTAGTCAGAATGATCATTTCAGATATCTGAAATACAAGAGCCATCTAGTTAACAATGCATTCAAAATATCCATAATTTCTTTGGAGATATCTTAAAAAGACTTTAGACTAATCTTAAATCAAACCTGGGGTGTCTTCAATTCAATTTTGGCTAGTCATAATTTGAATTCAAGATATCTACAATTTAATTTGCACTAGTGACAACTTATTTTCAGATATCTAAAAATACATTTAAGATATCTTAAATCATGAAGAAATTTAAGATCTCTTTAATGACTAATCAGAAACAAAGCGGACATATCTAAAATTTGCTTTACAACTAGTGATAACATTTTGGACATCTTAAATTTATATTGCATATAGTCAATAATGAATTTAATTTATCTTGAATTGAAGCTCCCGGACAAAATGAACCGCAAACGTGACGTCATTAATTCTAGTCAAAATGTAATTAGAGATATCCTGAATTAGCATTATGTCTAGTTGTAAATGAATTGCAGATATCTTTAAATAATCTGTTGAGCTCAATAAATGTTAAAACCGTTTACCATAGATATTGTAGTAATATTTATAATAGCCAATTGTTAATATTAATTACGTAACTAATTAATTAATATAACTTATTTGATATAAAATTGTACTAAGTATGCAATTTATTGTTCACGTCCCTTCCGAACAATTCTGTAGGAGTAAGGATCGTTGCGGCAGGGGGCGCAACGTAGAAGAAAGGAAAAGTGCCGTCGGTCCAGCGTGCCTTCTTTGCTGAGCACCCATCTCCCCAGCGTTGTTTAGGATCAGCTGTGGCCCAAACCCCACCCAACGAGGAAGGGCAAGGCAAAGGGAGAAATACTGACAGCGAGAACCGACTGGCATTCCACGGCTATTTGAAAAATTACAACAAATAACAGCCAAATAGATACGGACGCTCACCTTCTCAACCAACTGTCTAGAAAAAGGGAGCCAACCTCCCCAAAGCCTTGCAGCGCCGCGACGGTGCAGACGGAGTCAACTGATTATATTCCCGAGGAGCGAACTCAAGATGATCGCTTTATTTAACAAGCTGCTGGATTGGTTTAAAGCGTTGTTCTGGAAAGAAGAAATGGAACTGACTCTGGTTGGCCTGCAGTATTCGGGGAAGACGACCTTTGTGAACGTGATTGCGGTAAACAGTTTGTTCAGCGTAGGCCTTCTTAATGATTTTCCAGGCGATGGCGAAAAGCGGTCTCGTGATTGACGCTGCGCCTCCCTTACGCCGAAAACGTCGCGTGATTCTCGGGCTGGGCCTTGCACACATCACGGTTGTTAGCGGAATGGGCACACCTATTTATTAGCACAGAATGGTTTTTTGCCTAATGAATGTGAGGGATGGTAATGTCACCTATTGAGCCTAGGTGCCCCTCCACAGCTTTGACGAGGCCTGTGAACGTAAAAACAAACCCAAATGGGTCAAGCGCCGAGCGCGTCGCGATTTTTATGTGCCACATGCATTACATCAACGACTTGCAACAGATCAGGGCGGGTCATTTTTGACAGGGATCCTAAGTGTATGATTAAGATTAACAGTCATTAAAGCTCGAAATCTATGGTGGTTTAGACCCTACTGGGCAAAATCACATGTGGAAACTGAGCCTTTCCTGATTCTCACGGTCCCCGTTGAATGGTCTGTCCGTGTAATGTTAGCTCACCAGTCTTACTGAAGGCATCAGTCTTGGAAGTTTGTGTTCTGTATCATACGGTTGTTTCCTGTACCCAGTGATTACAGCTGAGTGCGCATTAAGGTATGCTGCATCTTGGCCTGCCTAACGGCAGTGTGCAGGCAGTGTTTAAGCCCAGCCTCTGACCTGAACCACCAGTCAGTGTGTGTGTGCGCTTTATTCAGCACAGCCTATTTAATGAATATTCCTTCAGTGTGACATACACAGGCAGGGGAGGGTAATTTGGGAATATGTTTAGAACATAAACATGTACCCATCACAGAAACTTGCCAACAGACTTGAATTTCGTTCTTTCTACCTGCAGTCAGGTCAGTTCAGTGAGGACATGATTCCTACAGTGGGATTCAACATGAGGAAGATCACCAAGGGAAACGTCACAATCAAGGTGAGCATGTCAGTCAAAATGCTTCATTCAAAAGTCCATTTGAGGGCTTTATTCCAGTGTTGTCTCAACATGTATTGGAGTAAACGACTCATATAACATTGTGTGTGTGATGTGTAGCTATGGGATATTGGAGGCCAGCCGCGCTTCCGCAGTATGTGGGAAAGGTACTGTCGAGGAGTCAGTGCTATAGTGTGAGTATTACTCTGATCTACTAATAATGCTATTTGTTGTCTTGTTACTGGGTCACCCTGTAATTACGTTATGATATTCATTACAGTAAAGCATTACTAGAAGACTGATCATGAGATTCTTCCTTGGTTTCTTTCTATACTCCCCTTTTTTCTCAGGTATATGGTTGATGCTGCAGACCCAGAGAAGATCGAGGCCTCCAAGAATGAACTCCACAACCTGTTAGACAAACCACAGCTACAGGGTATTCCTGTGAGTCTTTTTCTCTCTCGCGCATGCACGCACACACACACACACAAACGAACGCATGCACGCACGCACACACACACACAAGCACTTCGACACACTTTGAAGTGTCTGATCCAACTTCTTGTTAAACAGTAAACTTAAATTTGCCCACCAGACAAAAATGGCAGTCATGTGACTACCAGACACAATGGTGGTCTTGTGTCTAATTCTAATGAAATGGTACTTTTTTCCTAATGATCATAAAAATGGAACCAATTGGTATTTGATTCCCTGACATGCTCATTTTACAAGTAAGAACGTCCAGCCTAAGAGATTAAGGCAGACCCCAGCAAACACACCCACCAACCCACCCCACCCAGCAAACACACAGACCAACCAACCCCAACCTAAGCAAACACAGCACATATAACTCAATATAAGAAAGTAAGGCTGTGCCCATTTTTAATTGACAACAAGAATATAATTTAATAACATTTTTTAAAATAAGCAATGTAGTTAAATTAATCTCTCATGTTCAGAGGTCTGTGTGGTTATATATCATACATCACAGGTGTAGTGGTTAAACTGGTTGTGCTGTTCTGTGTCTTGTGTTTTTTGCTGTGCAGGTTCTGGTTTTAGGCAATAAGAGAGACCTGCATGGAGCTCTGGATGAGAAGGAGCTCATTGAGAGGATGTGAGCCTGCCTCATTGTCTATAACCTCATTAACTGCATTTATACTGCCATGTTCCTAATGAACTCTGAAGTAATAGAGACTCATCCTCCTCCTTAGGAACCTGTCGGCCATCCAGGACCGAGAGATTTGCTGCTACTCCATCTCATGTAAGGAGAAGGACAACATAGGTAAGACTCAGACAAAAGTCACACCTGTGCACTGGAACAGTCCTTTGAAGGTTGTTCACGTCATTTATTGGTGCTGCTGTATATATGAAGTCATGCTTATTAATAATTATGTATATTAATAGGTTTTATTACAATGTACATGTCAGTATGTTTCATATTTTGTCTTGTTTTTATCAGACAGCTTCACTATGTAATAATGTATTGGATAAAACATCCAATTAAAATAGAAATAGAACCATAAGTAGTTACATGACAAGGAAACAGAAAGGAAGTTGAGTTGACTTGTGGAATCAAAAGATCAGGCAAAAATATACAAACAAAAGTGAAAAACAATACCTATATTATGGTGACAACAGTGCTACAGACATTTGCAGCAGTTCTACCTGGAGCCCCTGATCTTTTATGCCTGTATGGTTTAATAAACCAGAGGTACTCACTTCTATCTCTAGGGCTCAATAATCCAGAGATACTCTCTTCTGCCTGTAGGACTTAATATACCAAAGGTACTCACTTCCGCTCGTAAGGCTAAATAAGCCAATGGTACTCTATTCTGTATGTGGATCATAATAAACCAGAGATACACTCTTCTGCCTGTAGTGCTTTATAGACCTGACTTGTAAATAAAGGGTGGTTCTCCAATGTGGTTCTATGTTCTAGATATCACACTACAGTGGCTCATCCAGCACTCTAGAACCAGGCGAAGCTGAGAGAAGAGCAGCTGAGTTGGAGAAACAGTATCATGTGATCACCTGTATGCCACGCCCCCTCGGTTTTATTAGAAAATCATCCTACTTTCCTCATCGTCTTCTCCCCTCCCCTGCTGCTACCTCTCTCCCCAAAACAGGTTTTGTTCTTGTAAAAATTGTGATAATTATGATTTGCACTGTTAATTTTTTTTTTTTTTTTTTTTTTTTTTTTTTTTTACTTGTATGCATTTTTATAATGTAGAATTCAGACTGGATCGATTTGATAGTCACTTATCAAATAACTTTTTCTTTTTTTTTTTTGTTACCGTGTGTGTTTCAAACTGCAGGTCAGATGGAGGTCAAAAGTATTGATTTAGTCAATTTAGTGAGACCATTACAGTTCATCCCAGTGTCACGTGACCAGATTTCATTCAGACCGTACGGTGCTGCCTTCTGGTTCTGTCACCAGTGGTGCCTGATTGGTCAGCAAGGTTCTTTATGAGCTGGTGTAAGTGCAAGAAGTGCCCCAGAATATGCTACACATGAGACACTTGGCTGCACGTTTTTCTCCTGTGGTGGTAATTGAGCAGGAGTCAGGCTGTCTCATCTGCTATATTTAGTGTGAAATGAGAAAGAGGGTGGTTGTATCGAGTCAAAGCAGATGCACTCTGGGCTGGGGTCGGGTCACTAGTGACTAGTGATGCTTTGGGCTCCCCTGGGTTTCCACATATTCAGAGGCAGCTGGGAGTCTTCATGGCAGCTTTGTGTGGGGTTATGCCACTTAGCAGCAGAAATAAAGCGCTTCACACCAGGTCTGCTCAAATAGCTTCAGCCTTTCAACTATAGCCCGGCCTGTAACAGAGCAACCATTTTGCGGATGTGACATTTATGTATACTGCTGCTCTTCTGACACACAATTATACACACAAACCCAGTCTGATTTATGTCACTGCCTGGCCATAAAAATGGCCTGAGGAAATGCTCTAGTTCTAATGGAAATGTTCATGTGCATTTCTGAATGAATGGGCAGACATGTTTAAAACCGCTCTACTTTAATCCTGCTGTGTTCTTGTTCAAACTGCAGGAGGATAGAAAAAACAAATGACCCACACCAGCTGTTGTCTGTAAGACTTCTTGCTATGACAACAATGCATCTTTTAACTATTGTCATTGACACACATATGCTGATGTCCATGCATTTTATTCAGGCTCCCACGCCATACGCACTCCAAACAGGGCCAGTCCATACTGGTTTCCATACTGGAGTCCGTACTGGTTTCCATACTGGAGGGGCTGCAGTTCACTGCAGGACACTCAGTCTCGTTTCTGAGTGCGTGAGCGGCATGTGCGTTGAGGTTTCCAAAGGTCAGTGCAGTGTTTCTGGCTCGCTTGCCCTGCTACTTCAGTCACACTCTTTCAGAGGATCTGGGCAAGTGTGAACAAAATGAAATGCAGGAGATGAACTGAGGTGGAGCTAGTGGAGTTCTTTTAGCCCTGCCCTTTGGCCTATCGGGAATGCATTCTCACCTCAACTCAGCACACACTTTGATGTGATCTTCACATCACTTTTTTCACTCTGGTCTGTTTGATCTTAAATGACTATTAATGTAAGAATGTGTTCCCTGAATTCCAAATCTTCACCTGAAATTCTTTACTATTGTAGAGTTGCATTTGTTTTCCCTTGCAAAGGTTTTTTTATATATATATATATATATATATATATATATATAAATAAACGACTCTAGAAATAAAATTCGAAATAAAGTACAAATAAATAGTAAATACAAAGAATTTAGGTTTTCTGGGTAAGATAAATATGCTCAATGAAGTGTCACTGATTTAAGATGAGCAACATCAAAAGGAGTTTAGTGTAGATTATCTTAGTTATTTCGATAACCACAGTCCAGATAACGGCCTCTTCTTAACAGGCCAGTCAGGAAGAAAAATATTCTGTTCTTTCATCCTTATTTTTCTCAACCTAATTTCATGTTTTCAGATCATCTGATGTAAGCTGGCATTAAAACCACTGTTAACTAGTGCATTACCATTATACATACTATATATATGTACAGTTCAGTCTTTTTCAGGTGCATGGTTTTAGAACATTTGTCATGCTTTTTGACTGGATGTTGTATATAGTGACACACAACCATTCTCATTAATAGCCTTGGAATCAAATTAGCCGTTTCATTTTTGTGTTACAAGATTAAAACGAAAAAATACAAATCACCTTATTGGTTTACAAAACTGTGTTTGTGGCTGTGCATATGTAGGAGGTGGTAACTGATCTTTCAGCCAAAGGGTAAACTGGAGGAACTTCATTTTTTATACACCGTAAACCCTTTTTATTTATTTATTTAGATTTTCTTTACTACTGTGACTAATTTTTGTATTCAATCCATATTTTATAAGGTTACATCATCTTAATTTTTGCTTTAAAACCATATGGTACAGTTTCCTAGAACCAGATTAAGAATAAATTTTGGCTAAAAAGAATGTCCATCAGCGATTCACCATTGGCACCTCAGTTTAGTCCCAGGCTATGGTTAATCTGTGTGGGAATCCAGGCCTTATGTCATTGTCTGTTTTGTTTTGTTTTTTTTTCCCCAAAAACTGTGAAAGTGTTTTGCAGTGACACTGTTAGTGGTCTAGGGTGGGATTTGTGGTCTACTGCTGGGCTAGGAGGAGTTGTAGTCCAGTGCTTGGGCCAAGGTAGGCATCATCTATGGCATTTTGCCATGAGACCAAGAACTGTCATGACTTTTTCTGTCATGTTTATTTAGATTTTTTTTTTTTAAATGTCTTTTGTTTGTTTTTGTATCATTGGAGGAAAAGAGTAGTTTGATATGGTGGGACCCCTTCCATGTCATTATTGTGGGACAGCAAGTTTGCGATAGCGCCTGCTGGTTTGTTTACCTGAGATGCCACACTCTGTCACATGACTGGTTGTGACTCACACACGTCCTCATCCTATTTCTAATAAACTCTATCTCCACATCCTTTATCATACTTTTTTTAAAAAAAGGTTTTGTTTCTTTATGAAAATAACTTTTTAAACTTGTTGACATGGTCACCTCTGATGTAACAGGTGTTTGTGTGTTTTTCTGGTGAAGACTCTGCAGGGGTCTTTATTCAGACTTTTTTTTTCTCTATTTGTGTCCTTACAGTGCTAACTGTACATGATGCTCTTGTAATCTTTAAAATGAGAATAAATAATTCCCACTGAGTAGAGGGCAGTGTGTGTAAATATGTTTATTTTCTACATGCTGATCTGGTATTATGTGTTTTTATATTTAGTAGTGAAGCCAAACCATCTGTGGTCTAGTTCTTCACATTTGTGATGTGTATATATTTTAAGAAATCATTGGAAGTTTGAAGGTCAAGGTTTGAGATTAGATTTTGTGGCATAATCAAAGAAACGAGGGTCTCACAGATGGTCCCAGTTTGTGTTTAGCATCCACTGGAACCCTATTAGGTTTCTATATGTTCATGCCGTAGGTTATTGTCTGTAAAAATGTTCACCTTGATGTGGCCACGCGTCCATTTTTGTTTCACCACTAGAGGGTAGTCTCGTTTAAGCGTTTCTTTTTCTCCAGCTGCAGTTAGCAAGAGTTTGTCTGTTGTGCGCAAGCATGCACACACACAAAAGCTTCAGTGTGACTGAGGCTGAATAAGACGCAGGGGCCCACTGAAGAATTCTCTCCCCCACTATGAAGTACAAACAGTAGCAAAGTACCAGTGTGATGATGCGTCAGGGAGGAAGGAGAGCTGTATAATCAGTGCTGTGCTGAGCGGAGCAAGGCACACTTCATATCACTTAATTCCTCCTGTTGAACTTGGCTTTCTGTGGTTCTTCTCTGGTCCTAGAGTTGCCCAGCTCTGTAAAGTTAAACACTTTCTCTGCTCTAACACTGATCACTCATCTTATTTGGCTGTGTAGCGAGCTCGCTATAAACTGGAATAGTAAAACAACAAGCTGAGCCAGCATCAGGACACAGTGACATGATAAATCTATATATTTTTTCTGAGAGCATTCCTCACCCTGAGCAATCACCCTCTCACCCCATGCATTCACCAGAATTTTTATGTACAACAGGCTTGTATAGAATGCAGGATTAAAGAGCTCTCCAGAGGTCTGTTGGTTTTGCTGACAGGATGTGTGTGAGTGCGTGTGTGTGTGTGTGTGTGTGTGTGTGTGTGTGTGTGTATGAGTGTGTGTGTGTATGTGTGTGTGTGTGTGTGTGAGATTGTGTGTGTGTGTGTGTGTGTGTGTGTGTGTGTGTGTGTGTGTGTGTGTGTGTGTGTGTTTGTGTGTGCGCGCACGCGTTAGAAATTGTGTTGCATGTCTGTGTGTTGTGTGTTACAAATGGCCTTTGTCTGAAATGACTGAAATGTCTTTTTTGTTTGGCCAGGCAGGAGTTGGACCTTAAAGGAGCCTCTTCTGTGTTGGTTTTGGACCTGTATGGATGGCTGTGTAAGTGTGCACATGCACTGCCTTTCGAACATTCTGTATACTAAAGACTAAATTAACTAAAACAAAATCAGTCAGTATAAGACATCACAGTTTAAGATAAGTAATACAAGCCTCAAAACACAAAATGTGTGTGTGTATTTGTGTGTTTTAGGATATTGAGAAGCGACTGGAAGCTGGGTCTTTGGCCTGGTGCACAAGGTTTGATAGTGCTTGTGTTACTGAGAGATGGGACAGAGGAAGAGAAGAAAGAGAGAGTCAGAGAGGCAGGATATCCAGAAAATTAATTAATAACCACTGACACAGTGCTGAATCCAAGCCAGTGCTCCTCTTTAACTTACACTGAGAAAAATAATGACACAATTCCCAGATAAGCTGTAGCATTTCATTGCATGTTCCCTGACTCCTGTGAACTGGGCAGCAGCCTAAAGCCGGGATCCGCTGGGTTGTTGACAACTCTCTGACAGCTGGCGCTGTGCAGTTCTGTGTGTTCTGGAGGAAATGGTTCTCATCCGGATTTGAGCCTGCAGAGAGCTGGACCCCAGACTGACAACATGTCGGTGTAAGTTACTGTACCACAACACACCGCAAACATGTTACTAAGGAAACGCTAGAGCTTTGGGAACTCAATGCATACTAAACACACACACACACACACACACACACACACACAGTACTTCCCTCCTGTTCCCTGAGGGGACAAAACAAATAGTACTCAATCACAGCTCACAAGATCATGAAGAAAGCCTAAACCCTAAACCAACCCCCAGCCTCAACAAGTCCGGAGAGAGTTTACAGTCGAAGGCCGCACTAGCCTATCTCATGACACGAGTCATCTTATAGTACTGGCCTTGGGAAGAACTGTTAGTTTCCTCCAGGATGGGGGAGTCCTCTCACAACATGTTGGGGGAGGTGAGAGGAGAGTTTTGAGGGTGTCAAACTCTGTCTCCTCACTCACACAAAGCCCCTCAACATGGGTCACTCATTCTCAGTAACAGCTTTTGTAACAGCAGAAATAAGATTAGCATGAGAAGAAAACACTAAAATGGTATATTCTCAAATGTGACTGAGGAAGGTATTCAGCCAGCATGTTTTTTCACGCTTTTGTAGCATTTGTAAACCTAAATCTTTCAATATATGGTGGGCTGTTTGTCTGTGTGTGTGTGTTCCTTTTACAGGACTCACTTAGCACATCCTATTCTGATGCTTAATAGAGGCCCTCATGGCTAAAATATGTCTGTGAAGTAAAACAAACTTTTTCCTTACAATAACAATGTTTTATGAATTAAATACTCTCACAAATACAACACAAGTAGACATACTTCATGTTTTTTTTTTATTATGCTTTGTGGGGTTTTTTTCTTTTCTTTTAGTTCTGGTTTTTACTATTAAAAGGCGATCACTAATTGCATTACTTAGAGTTCACTGGTCTTACAGCCGCACTGTAAACAGTCCTGGCTAACAGCACGCTTGGTTATAATGAACTCTGTAATTGCCTTGCGTTCTGACCAGAGACTTGTTTAGCCAGACTTCACATGTAAGGGCATGCGGGGGAGGAATTTAAGAAAAAAAGTCCCAGTGTCCGTGGCAACCGGCAAGGCTATGAAAGCGAAGGCAAGAAAGACGCAGCATGTTTGAGATCCGAGCAGGAAGAGACGGGGTGTGACAGTCGCTTAGCAACCTCCGCGGTTTAAGAGCCAGAGTGTGACGACAGTAGCTTAGCAACCCCCGACAGGCCCGGACAGAGATCCAGAGAGAGGCTTTGAGGGGGCGACAGAACAAAACGGCCCTTATAAGACCCCCCCAAACACTGGCCAAGACTCAGCAGTCTAACATTTTAGCCTGAGAATGAGAAGCTGCCAATTTAAAGGCATCCATACAGACTTCCCACCTCTGTGTGTGTGTGTGTGTTATAAATCAGAGGAAAGAGAGATGAGTAGGAGGCTATGGGAAGATTAATGACCTGAATCCCATTTTTGTGTTCCATAAAGTTCACATTGTCTACAACTTTTCTGTGCCTTAGAAAGGTCACACTGTGTGTTTCTCCTTGTCTACAACAAATATTCAAAAAACAATTTTAGCATGTTTTATTTAATTCAAAAGAAAATAACCCATAAAAATTCACATAGAATAAAACAAAAATAAAGCCCAGTTTCAGTACTGGGTCTTGGAACTATAATTAACTATATAATAATCTGGGCTATATTATCCACAGAGTCTATGATACATGCTGTTTATGTGTTAAACTATGCCTACTCAAGGCATAACTGTACTATTTTTCTCTAATTACAAAGGCTGTCTATTGCTGTCCTCTGAACAACATGAACAGAAACAGGATGTTTTACTCCAGCTCCGTGCTGTATGAGTGCTGTGTCACTGATCCTGTCTCTCTTGTTCAAGGAGAGTGTGAAGTTGTACTCGGTGACTCTCTTACATGTCTGCAGTTTGTTTCCTGTAATCTCCTGATTACACATTTTAATTCATCGCTGATGTTACTCATGGGTAACTTTTCACATATTACACATATCAGTGTTATAAAAAACCATGCTCAATATTTATCTAAAAATAATAATGAAGACTCTCAGTGTAAAAAAGAAGCTTCAAGTTTGAATAGGATGGACCTCCAGCACAGACAGGAGGTGGATCTCCAGTGTAGAGAGGAAGTGAATCTAGACATGGTGCAAAAGCTGTGCAAGAAACTGATGTGACTAAAACACCCACCTCCTCACAGCACACACCCAGCCATGCACACTCGCCTGCACACAAGCGGCCTTCTGGTGACTAGACCTCTGACTGAAAACCACAACACTGGCAATTATAAGGGCGACAGTGAGGAAGGTCACTGATTCACTGTCCCTGTTCCTCCTCAGATGGGTCGCTCAAAAGCCACTGGACAAACTGAAGATGGAGGAACAGCAGAACAGTTTGGATACTGGAGGCAGATCACTGAATCTGTATCTGAATCTGAAATTAGGCCTAATCAACGATTCAACGATGCATTGTCATTCACAGCTTATGCTATATATGCTGAAAAGTTGAGGAGCTATGGTGGAAACAGTCACATGACTAGGCAGGGTAGTGAGTCCTAAAGAGCAAAGCTCCTAAAGAGCTGCTACACTGTCCATGAGTTTATCAGAGAACTGATATGAGACCTGCTAATCAAAAAGCTGACATGATAGGCTTCTTGTATTTAATTCAGAGGTACTTCAGTTTCAGCAACTTTATCTGAAAAAATAGTAAAAAAAAAAAAAGAAAAAAGTCTTAGATGTTAAGAAGAAATGTGCTCAGTATCTGTGCTGGGTAGGGGGGTGCTCAACATGGAGTCCCTATGGCCATCTCTGAAGAGCTGTCCTTCATTTTGTCAAAAAAGATGGCTGGTGATGTTCCAGAGACAATCTGTAACTTGTCCTCATTCACAGAAGCAGGAGAGGATGGAGAGGAAGACATAGCTGTTGCTGTTGTGGATGAGGATGATGACGGAGATGCTCCATCAGGCAGACACTCTTCATAGCAACAGCAGCAGCAGTCCATGAAGCTCCGCCCCAGAGAACGACACACGCACAAAATTAGAATGGGTGTGGCCCCAGCGCGCACAAACATCAGGAACTGGCCAATCAGAGCCAGCAGGGCCACCGTGGCCCCGCCCACTTGCAGGTTTGTGTAGGTGAGGCCGATGGTCCAGGCATGCTCAGGCAGGCTGCAAACGCCATACACGGCTGCCAGCATTAGCACGGTGCGTCCCAGTTGCCGCTCCCGAGCCTGCCGTTGCCTGCTGTGCTTGGGCGAGGAAGATGATGAGGAAGATGACGACATGGACGGGGAGGCAGGCCGGGCGTGTTGGCCTGTGTCTTCTGCGACGTGCCTTGTGAGCAGTTGGCAGGCGAGTGAGAAGAGCAGGGGGAGGCAGAAGAAGCAGCCGAAGGTCCACCAGGTCCGCGCCTCCTCATAAGTCACCGCCAGCGAGTACACAGACTCGGGCAGTGAGGGCGGCGGACGGCGGGCACACGAGTCCAGCGGCAGACCCGTGACGGGTGACACCTCGGTCACCAGCTGCCACAGAAGCAGCTCTGGGATTGCCAGGAGCAGAGAGCCCACCCACACCACTGACAGTTTCGGCACGATGGAGGCGCAAGGCTCTATCTGGTGTGGCCGGGGAGACGTGCTGGTCAGAGCATGGAAACGATCGATACTCAGGGCACATAGGCTGAATGTGGTCACGCCCAGAGCTGTCACCTGAGAGAAGTGAGTGAGGAGAGATGAGCAAGTAGCAGAGTAGGGGGAGTAACATAAGGTTATAGCCATTAGCTTTTTATTTACAACAAAGTAACATGAACTGCTGCAAGTGTATTGTGACCAGCTTCCCTCATGTGCCAAACCCCACATTTGAGCCAGATGAGACTACATTTTCATCTCTGTACCTAGAACCAGTTTGTGTAAGAAAATATGTAACCTTAGTAAATCCTTTGACAATCCTCTCTCTTCCATGGGTACCAGGAATGGAAGTGAGGATGAAGCAGTTTAAAGCACACAGGAGAAACTCTAGAGATAAACAAACATTTCCTTTTTTGCTACCGAGCGATTTAACCTTTAAATAAATACAGACTCTTGTTTCAGGCAGTTTGAGCCAAATCCCCATTTTACACACTAATGACCTCAATTAGCTACGTACGCTCATTCAGTCTAATTAGCCAAAGCGCTTATTTGCATAACAATTACAAAAATGCCCAGCTTCCCAGGCACAAGAAACTGACCATTTAAGGCTCTGACGCTAAATTTGAGGTGAAGTCTAAACCAGTGAAATCAAAGCCACTTTATATATATATATGTGTGTGTGTGTGTGTGTGTGTGTGTGTGTGTGTGTGTGTGTGTGTGTGTGTGTGTCATTGAGGTGATTCTCGTGTACTGCAGTATATTGTAATAAAAGATGCAGAGATGTTCACCACTGCAGTAAAGTACACAAGGTTTCCAGAGAAACAGGACGTTTCAGACAGCTGTGCTTATCGGCTTTTCTGCGTCTAGGTGTACGCAGTTTATACCAGAAAAGAGAGGTGTTCATAACCTCTGTATCCATCTATCTATCTAGAATGCAAAAGGGCTGAAAATCCTGCATGCTCGACTCTAAGGTAGACTAACCTCCACATAAGGCACGATTCGGCAGGATAGGTCACCCATTAAACGCCTCTTCGTTAGCTCGTTAAAGATGACCACCGGCAGACAGAAGAAAAGCACCAAGAAGTCCCAGAACGCGAGGCTGGCGAGGACGCAGTTCCACGTGGTCTTCAGGTAGTAGTTGTGCCACACCATGCACATCACCGCCAGGTTCCCCACAACGCCGACGGCGAACACGACCAGCGACAGCAGCATTAGCGCGTAGGCGCTGTACGACTCATCCGTTACCGGATATAACGGGTTGTGAATAAGAAGCGACCCATTGAAGATTCTCGGGGTGGTGAAATAGCCGTCCGGGTCGTATGGTCTGTGGTGTTTGTAGTTATGAGCAACCTGTTGCTCTCTTGGTTTTGCTTTCCAATCTTTGGCACCGCGCGGAACTCTCCTGTGTTGCACCTCGGGCCGCGAAATCGAGGGATCTTCATCTTTCTCATTTTCGGTTTTTCCGTTTGGACCCAGATGCTCCGGTTGACGGAGGCTGGCCGCAGGCAGACCGAGTTTCTCTGACTGCGTCTCCGCGGCGCTGGGCACCAGAAATGTTTCGTCCGAAGTTACGTGGCGCGACTCTAGAGCTCCAGTGAGCAACACAACAAAGCAAAGAAAAAGAATCATTTTCGCATTCAAGTTAAAGTGATGGTTATGCTCAAGAAAGAAAATAACCGTGGGAAGAGCCCCAAGAAATTGTGTGCAAAGAGCTCGAACTCCTAACCTCCCAACTTCTAACTCCTAACCTTGTCCGGGATGCAGTGTTTTCTGAGGAGCTTGCTGGTTTTCCTCACCCGTTATACGGTGATAAATTGGACTACGAAATAATGTGTGACAGCGCCCTCTCCTGGGCAGTAAAATGTGTAGCGAACTTTTCCAAACCAAAGCGTTTAACAAACGTAATCGAAAAAAGACAATCATACTACTGTGCAAATAAATGTAAACAATGTGTTTTAGACTGGAGGAAGTGCAGGCTATGGTTTGACTTAAGAAAGTAATAAAATAATATCAAATCAAATGATCAAATCAAATCAAAATGCATTTATATAGATGTTGTCAGAAAGCAGCTTTACAAATGTCCAAGCCCCCAGTGAGCAACACAAGGGCGACAGTGGCAAGGAAAAACTCCCCAGAGCATGAGGAAGAAACCTTGAGAGGAACCGAGACTCAAAGGGGGGGGGGGGGGGGTGTCCCATCCTCCTCTGGCCAACAGCAGTCACCACAATGACAAGCATTTTAAGAGAAAAATTCATTAAAAATGAAAAACAAAACAAAACAAAACAAAACCCCAAACAATTCAATTCATGTCATGTCTAGTCATTTTCTAGAAGTCCTAGTCTTGTCCCGATGGTGTGCATGTGTCCGAGACCCATCCCACAACAGTACATCCATTAAGGGCAGCGGAGAGCAGTTGGCTGGGTGGAGGTGTGGTGCGCTACAGGAGGGACATCGAGGTGGGAGGAGCCATGGCAGCTGAGACGGGTTGAGGCTCAGTAACATCATGACATCAGGGGGAGGTGGGAGGAGCCATGGCAGCTGAGACGGGTTGAGGCTCAGTAACATCATGACATCAGGGGGTGGGGGGAGGAGCCATGGCAGCTGAGACGGGTTGAGGCTCAGTAACATCATGACATCAGGGGGTGGGGGGAGGAGCCATGGCAGCTGAGACGGGTTGAGGCTCAGTAACATCATGACATCAGGGGGAGGTGGGAGGAGCCATGGCAGCTGAGACGGGTTGAGGCTCAGTAACATCATGACATCAGGGGGTAGTGGGAGGAGCCATGGCAGCTGAGACGGGTTGAGGCTCAGTAACATCATGACATCAGGGGTAGGTGAACCTCGGCAGAAATAGAGAATAGATTATTAGATCATTTTTTGAGTTCTCTTATGGTTATTTGTTTTTATGTTGTCTTATGCATATTTGTTTTTATGCAATACAATTATACAATTCTATCTTCACCTACCAAGACACCAGTGCCTTGCATAAGAGTAGATGGAAGCATTCATAAAGTACCCAAACTCAAAGCAAAATAATAAATAAAGATTCTCATTTAAATAAACTCAACACCCCGACCCAGTGGATGATTAAAAGGGAAGCAGCAAATGTCACCCCTGACCACAGAATGGCAGGCCACACGTATCACTTGTCTCACGGCGGGGTCAAGTTGTTACTTTCACTCAATTCTGAAGCAGAATATTTGCCTTATTTTGTAGTAGCAGTATGTAGTAATAGATCAGTTAACCCAGATTTCTGTACAACCTACTCACCACTGCTTATGCTTACAAGAGTAGGGCTTTATGGTGCTTTACTGGGTATTTTTGGAAGGGTTTTGATGTAATATTTTCATCTTCAGCATTTGGCAGATGCTCTTCTCCAGAGCAAATTCTATATTTGTAATATTTATTACATGTTTATTACATATATAGAATTATTTGCGCCATCACTGAAGTGTTAAGCGGTGCAGTTAGGAGTGTTAATATCAATCATTTGTTCTCTAAACATGTTCTATTCTTATATGGAGGTGTGAGGAGATTAGGATTTCTTCTTTTTAAACCAAAGAAATGACCTCTATACTGAACTGAGTTTATACCTAAATGTACGACTGTACTGTTCTCCATTGCCTTTGGCCTTCAGATAAGCATTAAATCTCCTGAGTATGCTGGAGTGATGGATTCTACAAGTCACATTGTAATTGCTGCAAAATGGATGGCTGCACAGTCTGGCTGTGAACAATTTTTTCCACCTCATCCCTAAGATGCTCACTGAGATCTAGAGATGGCGCAGGCCACTGAAACAATGAAAACTCATGTTATGTTCCTGGAACTAGGAATGATATGTTTCAGCAATGATATGTTTCTTTTGACAGGGTGCATGATTATGCTGGAAGTCCAGTGGAGTGCTCATCAACTAAAGCCAGGAGGAGATTTACTTGCTAATTAACCATGTTCAGATGCACTATGCCGTTGAAATGTTCTTCAGTGGGAATTGGGGGCCCTAATGTTTGCCAGGAAAAAAGTTCTGCCTGGAGTCATGTTGCTTCTGTCAAATTCATCCAACCAGGAACCATTTTTCCAGTTCTTATCATTCCAATTTTGAATCTCCTGTGTAGAGATCTTCTTGGTCTTTATGGACAATGTTGTCACCAGATTTTGTCTTCAGATGTTGTAAAATATTCTGATTCCAGGTGTGATTTCCCTGTTGTGACCTGTGTGCAGCTATACTTCAACACCTCTGATGGTACAAGCTGCTTTAATTATGTGTTTGGCATTCATTTCTGTACATGTGCAAGGCGACAGCCTTCTACACAACACTTTGTGTATTTTGCCCCTACTTTTATCATAACATTTTGAGGTTTTCTGCATAACTGTAATAGAAACTCAGCTTCATTCATATTTCTTTCTCAGATTACTGCATGCTGGAATACCTCCAAATGGGAGGAAAATAGCTCCCTATGGGTGGGCCATAATGCCAAATGGAGTGCCTCACTATTGGCCGATAAGTCTGGTGGCCCATGGCAATAGGTTTTCTGTGATGCTGGGTCCATTTTTGTGCTGTTTTACATAATGTTTTAATTTCTTATTTAAAAATTGATGCAGATTTGATAATGCAATGCTTTCACCTTAAAGTTTCATGTCAACCAATTAAATGCTTAGTAAGCTCTTTAACTAGCTATGAAGTCACTTAGGTCCAGCCCTCAGACCTTTAGACATTTTTTCATGTCCCCACACTATCCTTCATGCTGTCCATCTTTGTTTGATGGCTTTGCTGGCTGATATAATGACCAGTGGTGGCTGCTACGTATTTGAGCTATTTTTAACCTGTCTATGGTATAGTTAAACCAGCAGGGAGGTGAGGGCGTATGGCCAAATAGTCTACATAAGCAATGCCTTGATCTACAGCAAGCAGAGCAGAGATATTTTTAGCAGTCATTGAATCTTTCACATGTCATCAACTTCTTGCCCCTTCTTTACATGGCTTTCCCCATTTAGAGTCAATATTTACTGAAAATTCATAGTTTCCACTTCCTTTTAAAATAATTAAACAGTGCAGACAATGTAACCTATTATGCAACAGCCCTAAGAAATGAAAGAAAACAGGAAAATAAACTGCTGGGGTTAAGGAGTGGTAGCAGCTCCAATGAACTATTGTGAAACAAAGTTCTCAAGCCCATAATTGCACAGCAGGGGACTGGATGCCATTATGATAGAAGATAAGAAATGCTTGCTTTTGTCAATCATTAATGGTTTATTTAAGCAGCCAAGTTAATATTTCATCCCTATAAATCAGGTAATGAAACATCTCTATATTTAGCAATGGGTATGTTAACTAGAACCACACTGATTGCTCAGCCTGTTAGCTCTCCTGCTTTCTCTGATGTTTTAAGCAGAATTTGCTGTGTGGATATCCAAGGCAACACTGTGACATGATATGGTCCTCGGAGTGTGGAAGGCTCTACAACTAAGCTGCTTCTTTAATTATAAAACCAAATGAGCTTTTAATAGTTTAACTGTTACCAAATTAGTAGTACAATTACATTTAATACTACAGATAAAAGAAGTGAATTATTGAGAAAAATCTGAATGCATAAACCTTCCCAGACTCCATGCAGGGACCTCTCATTTGTAGTGGCCACTTACCTGCAAAGACCACCCACCTGTAGAGATCACATAAATGTAGAGATAACCCAACTGTAGAGACCATTTGCCTCTTGGAACAACTTTCCTACAGAGACCACCCACTTCCAAGAACCACTCACGTGTGGGTAGGCAGGAACTCGCCTGTAAGTAGGTGGGAACTAACCTTTTAAAGCTTGGTCACCAACTGATCTTAGTACTGTAAATTGAGAGTGTAAGACTCCTTGAGGGGAGGACCACCACCGCAATGGTCCAGGCCTGGAGGATTTAGCTAATGCTTAACTGAATTGATTCAACACAGCTCATTACTAAGGCCACCATGATACAAACAGAGAAGAGCAGAGCATGGCACATATTAATCACTAAACACTGCCAGGTCCCTTGCCCTTCCTCTGCATTAAAGGAGTTGCCTTTTGACCACATGAGGGCAGTAGTCAGCCAGTAGAACAGGCACCTTCAGACAGTTCATTTTAGGACAGGTTATTACTGCAATTTTTATATGTTTGTTTTTAATTTTAAGATAAAATGGATGTTCACCTGAAGTGGAAAACTGTTACTAGTGAGGGAGAAGAGCTTGGAGGATGCAGTCTCAGTATAGCATGGATGTGTTTATATCAGGAGCTGTTTACTGTGCAAAATTAAACAAATTACTGTCATCTGAAAAGTGACTTCTTGCTAAACATTACCAGACTGGTGGGAAATGCTTGTAACAGTACTGGACAACTGTACTTAACTGAGTTGGATTGAGCTAGACTGTAGAACTAGGCTTTGGTTTGTTTGTCTGTGTTTTTCAGAAAAGTGTATGTGTGTGTGGGGGGGAATATGTGTTCAGAGATGATGTAGGCAAGGCCTTCAATAATCTGATTTAAATAATCAGTTATCAAGTTGAAACAGGTGGTTCAGGGCACAGAAGTGCCTTAGCATTGCAGATAAAGGCCCTCCAGGCCCTGTGTTTGTCTAGCCTTCTTTAAACACTCAGAACATCCGTGTGTGTATATACATGTGAATAAGTATAGTGTATGTGTGTCTGTGTGCATCTCTATTGTCTGATTCTCCACTGCCGAAGAAGCGATGAGCTGAAATAAAGGCCATTGTTCTCTTCACCACCTTCTCATTTAATGGCTTCCGTTTCGCCCAGCAACCGGCTGTACCAGCTGCTCCGGCTCCTGCAGATTCCTCCTTTAAATGCAGCGGCAGTGGCCTTCCCAGCAGAGTGCTGGCACACATGCCAACCTCGCCAATTACAGCGGCACAATCTGACAGGTGAGAGAAATGATCTAGCAAGTGACGCTTCCAGTAAATCCTATGGAATGACAAATAGGTGTTGTGTTTATTTCAGTCTTGTAAAGATTACAACTGGAGGATTTAGGTGAGAGCTCACTAAAGACATACTGAATGCAGGTTAGAGTGCTCAGTCCTTTGCAGAAATTAACAGCACACTGGTGAACTTTAGAGGTGGGCACGCATAACTAAAACTGTCCTGTTTCAGTGAATTTTGTTTCAGTCATTTTATATATATATATATATATATATATATATATATATATATATATATATATATATATATATATATAAAGTTCAGATTGGTTAGGTTTGGGGATTATGGATTAATAGCTAATAAAACACATTAAAACATGTCATTTATATGGTTCCCAGCATAACTTTTATAACATGTAACAACTTATTGTAAATGCTAAAAACCTCTGTGTGACCTGTATGTGCCACTCTACAGGGACAAATCTCTCGCTCCCTCTCTCTCTTTCATGACCCCATTTCTTTTTCGTTTACTAAACACCATGGGTGCCTCTCAGGATGATGTGAGCGGATGAGCGGCAGGCTGCCAGTGCGGCACTCCTGCCGAGCCGTGGTTAGACCAGTCTCTCTCTGTGTAGAGCAGGCTCTGCACAGATCACATTTCTGTTAGGCCAGACCCTTAGGCAGCTGAGAGGAAAGAAGGCAGAAACTGACGGTTAGGTCACACACACACACACACACACACACACACACACACACACACACACACACACACCTCTGTATCTACAAAATCAGTCATGTATACTTCTGCTACCTTTGCCAGACACAACCAGTAAGCGGAGGCTGCAGGAACTCGCACGATATGCACTACAGATATTTTAATCCATGAAAGCCTGTTTGTGTTGACATGTGGTATGTGTGTAGAACTGTTTTAAAGCGAAGCTGAACTGGTTCACCTTATCTTCTCAGACTATTCAAACAAAAGAAAACACACAAACAAAACAAATGGAGCAAATGGTCATTGTTTGAAAAAGTAGCCAGCAATGGCACAGAAAGATAAAGTGTTAGGTGATTACACTTCTGATCATTACTCATCATGATAATTGATCATTGATTATTGCATAAAATTAAAGTCAACCTTATTGTTTTGATTTCACGTTTCCTGCTAGTTTCTTGATTTTTTTTTTTCATTTTCATATTGAGGAACTGAATTTTTTTATTATGTTGTATCTATGTGTTTTATAGCATTTTGTAGTTGTTTAAAGAGGTTTAGACAAATACAAACTTTTTATGACAATAATGCATTTATTGAACGCAAACTCGTTCAGCTGTGCACTAATTGTATAGTCTGAATGACAATAAAGCTGACTTTGAACTTTGAACTTTGAATGAAAAAACATTATGAAAAACACTACGAAATTCATTATGTATAAGCAATGATAATAATAATGAGATAGCACTCATATGACTGTATTCATGTTTATGAACATGCTGATAAGACAAGAGACCTTGTTTCATCCGTGAGACCAAAAATATATTGCAGATCATATGAGTGCTGTCCAAAATCTGACTGCATTGCTGTATATATTTGCTATGGTAAAGATTATCATGTTTTCAGCAGGGAGAATTTGAATCATCAGATATAATTAAAGATGAATTTGTTTTTAATACAAATATCAAACATCCTGTAACATGGATATCTTATAAATATGTTTGTCTTTGTATGTTTGAGCATAAGAGCACTATTATTTTTGTATTTGGTATTCAAATATGAAAAGACTGTAGAGAGCCAGTGGTGGGGCCTGATGTGGTTATCCTTATTTGAATATGTAAATATGTGAGAACAGAGGGGGAGGAAAGAGCATGTGTGTGTGTGTGTGTGTTTGTGCCTTGACCCTGCAGGGCTGTATTGCATCTCTATAGGTCGGATCCAACACACACACACACACACACACACACACACACACACACACACACACACAGAACAGAAGGGGAGATATAGGTGAGTGCAGAGAAACCAGCAGATACAAACTCCAAACAGTACCTGTTTCAACCCCTCAAATCACAGCTCTGTTCAGATGACTCGTCACTAATCACAGTGTGGTGTTTCAGTCAGGACAACTGTCATTTCTTAGAATTATTTATTAGATGTGAATCTAAATATACATGGTCATTTTTTTTGGCTGTGGATGGATCTGATGCCTAAATTGTGGGATATTCAGTATATTTCAGGACATGGATACAACCGAGAAGAATTCCTAGACACAAACAAAAACATTTGCATAAAGTCTACACTAACCAAATACCCAAAAATGTAAATGTAACCCCAGAAAAAAAGCAAAACAGTAAATATCTCTGCAGTCATGCAGTAAAAATGTCACCACTTTGAAAAAAAGCAACAGTGAGACTATATGAACATTAATGTGTTATTTTGTTATTTAACCAAAAATGTGTTTAATGCAATAACAAGTTGAAGGAAGTGTTTAATGTGTCAGATGTAGACCTATTCTGATTTTTTTTATTCTTGAAAATGTGTGGCATGATTCTGTGTAAATGTTTATCTTAAGAAGAGCCATGGATTCTTTGGATGTCTCAGTGTCATCCAGATGTGGGTAATTCCACTGAAGGATTTGACTGCTTTGTGGGCTGGAATGTGCTGGAATGAGCTGTAGTGCTGTTTTAGTGGTCTAGAGTGGTGCTGTGGTCGTGCGTTAGCTGGAGTAGTGCTGAAATGGAGTGCAGTTCTGGTGTAGTAGCTCTGTAGTGGGCCATAGTCATACTGTAATGAACTGAAGTGGTGGTGGTGTGCTTCTGTAGTTTTAAATATTTCACCAGTATCTGTATACTTGTGTACTACTGAACTCTTTAGATAAATGTCACATTAGTTAAAATGTGTTGTAACTGAAACCTGGCTATGTATGATAAGAAAGGAAAATTATTTTATGGGTTTAATGGGATTAGAGGATTCCTCAGCAGAATGAAATAATGAGAAGACATATGATATTTCTTACAATTTGTGCCGATCCAAAATCCAGCATGAGAAAACTAGCGTTGTTTCACACTTCGACTCACCACCACATTAAGGTCTTTATATATGCAGAACACCAGCTAGACACGGTAGAGAACCTGAGCAAGAAAGAGACAGAGAGTGCTGTTGTTTTGTAATTTGATAGTTATTGTATTAAGTCATGAATGGCAAAGAGTAGATGAGGAGATAAGCTTAGAAGGAAGATGATATTCATTGCACTTATTTTTCAGCAGACTCTTTGTATGTCCCTTCACCTAAACAGAAAGTTCACATTCCTGCACAATCAGCTCTATGTTCATGGGAAAGTGTATTTTTCACACAACCTGATAAGGCCTGTTTGCAGTGACACAGATAATTAAACAGTACCATTACTCTACAGATGGAATGAAAATAAGACATACAGGGTTGGACACCAGGAGAGCACCCTTACAGCACCTTATAACGTGACTTTAAAACCCCAAAGCTGCTTATGACAGACTTAATTAGGAAAAATTATACTTCAGTTCTGAGTTTCACATGGTAAGAGAGTCCTCTATTGAGAGTCATACATTACAACAGTCAAAGCTTTAAAAAAAGATGTTCTGTTGGAGTGGAACTGTGACTCATGCATGTGTGTCTGTGTGCATGTGTGTGTCTGTGTGTCTGTGTGCATGTGTGTGAGAGTATTTTAGGTGGCCGTTTTTAAGGTCAGGTGAAATGGTGCAAATCAGATTATAACAGCTCTCCCATATGTTTTACCTGCGCAAGATCGGATGTGTCAGGGCAGATAAAAAGAAAGAATTTAACCCCAGAGAGAGCGAGATTTAGGTAAGACTGAATTTAGATCAGATAGCCTTTTTCTTTTAACACACTGACCTGCATGTAAGCACAGCCTGTGCCATCTAGCATATAATGATAATAAGGTATACATTTATATAAGTTATTATTAAAAAAAGATTTTAACCCTTTTACACCCTAAAAAAATATAATTCCTAGAATTATAAAATGCTGGAATTGTAACGTTTGCCTGTGTGCTGCAGGGCGCGGAGTAGGACGCACAGACTCCCTCGATCTGATGAAACATTTATTTACATAAAACATGAATAACAATGGCAGCACTCATCCTATAGGGATTATAGTGAACATTTACATTAACAGAGATATTAGCAACAACAGAAACACTAAAATTAAACATTAACATAAACAATACCAGTCACAGAAACAATGACCAACGATGAGGCACACACAGGCGGGGGTTTAAATAGACAGACAAACACTTAACATCAAAACCCCATGCAGGTGTGTTCCATCATGGAGGGTGTGGATACAAACAAATGTGAACCCCCCGTACCACGTGACTCATTAAAAGAGTTCAACTTCAGTCATGATCACTTACTTGCATTTAACTTATATCAAACTTTATTTAGAATGAGTGAGGAATCAGCCAAAACATAATATTTTTAATCTACTCAATTCATCGCCTAGTTTAGCTGTTGTAAGGGGTCTAGTTTTTTGCTTATGTTTATTATTCATTATTTGGTCGTGCTTAGGTAATGTGACAATATGTTTGCTAACTTTATTTCTGTCTGTCTTTCTTTTTTTGTGTGTAGTGGTATGAAGTCTGACTACAACATAGTCACGAGACTCGTGCACTTGGTCCTGCCTACTTCCTGCCTCTCCTCTACATGCCCTCATGGTGGCCTGATTTGCATAAGCATGCTTGGATTTTCCCTTCTTTTCCCCTGAACTCTGCTCTTCTCAGGAAGCATGACAGTGTGAAGCATTAAATTACAGCATTACATTCAGCCCCAGCACCACTCCACAGTCCTCCGGGCCTAACCCACACAGCCTGCAGCAACATTCATGTTTTAACCTCTCATAGACGTTATTTTATTTGCTTCTTATTCGTCAATAATATAGAGTTAATCTTCATTCAGAAGTTCCTTTTTGATAATCTTATTACCCATTTTCACCTTTTTCCTTTTTAATAACGGAATTAAATGTTATTAATGGATTATGTAAAAGCGTACAGAACAATCAGGACAAACAAACCACTCTGCTCTACACTATGGAAATGTTTCTCTTTCTCTCTCTCATTCTCTTTAATTTGACACACACACACACACACACACACACAAACAAAACAAAACAAAAAAACAACCTTGCACACAACTCTTCTCTCACATGGACAGTGTGTGTGATATCAGGTACATAGCCTGGTGTCTTATGCATCTAATCTTAAATGAATATTTTTATTTGGACACAATAGGACAATAGTTCTACTTCACACACACACGCACACACACACAATGTTGCATACAGGGCAACAATTTTGTTTCATTAAGACAAACAATAAGTATCTGTTTTTCAGCTGTTGGCAGACGTATGCAGGATTACATCACGTGGATGACTTGTACGTCTTATGTGTTTGTCATATTCCTTCAAAGTCCAGTCTGTCCAGTTTCTTCTTGTACTCTGAATGTACCAGAATGAATGTGAAAAAATATTATCAGTAAACTAGTGACAAGAATGTTGAACCATATATGGAGGCCAACAGGAGTCCTGCTGTTATAATTATTCGGTTGTAGCCATCAACATTTGCTCCTTTTCTCACTCATCTCCATGTCACCTGCTCTCCCTCACCTGCCAGCATCCTCATGCTCTCTCCTACTCGCTCTTTACTCTCCACACACCACAATGAACATGAAAGATAAATTATCAGTAAACAACTAGAAGGGTGGCAGTGAAATTAGCCAGTTTTTTGGGCAGCCTCAGGAGAAAAAAGCTGAGAAGAAAAATTAGTAGAAAATATTGCTGCTAAACTGTATTCCATCCCACAGGGCCCCTAAGAAGTACCCTTGTAGTCCCTACATGTGGGTCAAGGGAACTGCAGGTGATTAAAACCCTTCATTTGGAATGCCTTGCAACATCATCATAGAGAAGACATTACATCTCTTGAATTTTTTTAGTTTCTCTTGACAACTGGCCATTTAGACAATTTTTTGCTAATGTGGCTGAAGTGAACTGTATCTATATAACACTGACCCCATATTTTGCATGTAAAATTAATATCTACTTGATATTGCCTTAATAGCTTGCTAAAGTCAATATTTACCTTAGGATAACTAACATTAGCTGAATAGGTAAAAGTTAACTAGGTAAATTCATTTTACAGATGATCAGATGGTTACAGATGGTTCCTTCCATATCCCTGGTCATCTTCAGCACACATTTATGAAATATTAAAGGCACACACACACATAAGGTAGAGATGAAGAGATATTCTTACCTGGCCGATGCTTGTATGTCCTATCAGAAGCATCTTAGTACTAAACATCCTCCTGTGACCTTGACCATCATCTCTCTTTCACCTTTCCTTTGTTCTCACATCTCAGATCTCAGAAACCTCTTACAGGAAAAAACTCACTGTCATGATGATATGTTAAATTGCTTTTGCCAGTCACCAGAGCAATAAATATGGCTGAAGGAATTCTGCAAACCGAATAATTGTGTTTTTCATGAGATCACTGCACCTCTGAACTTTGCAATGTTACATCACTGTGTGAAATCTCTAAGGCTCTGGGATTTTTCATGTTTCTTGATGCATTATAATCCAATATGTTATAGGACAGAAAGCCCACCCCCGGCTTTGTCAAGCCTGGTTATTTATTTTTCCTGTTCCCTGCATTATGAGTGTTGGCCTGTTCTGTTCTGTTTGGTTCTGTTGGCAAATTTTGACTATGCACCATTGGACTACATGCTCAGATTGGCACATCTTTGATAAATGCCTAAAAATATTGCATTGCAACCTGTATTCAGCTCTAGATTTATGACAGGCTGTTCTGATCTGAACATGAAAACAGCCCATGACATAAAAGAATCTTCAGCTGCAGCTAGTCAATTATCTACCACTCCTCTTTGGTGAGAATGTCCCTTGTTGCTCTGCTGCTGTGTGACCTGGGCTCCCATAACCCCTACCATGGAAACCCAAAACCCCTGTACACACACACACACACACACACACACACACACACACACACACACACACACACACACACACACACACACATCTGTTCTCAGGTCTCTAATACACACACACACACACACACACACACACACACACACACACACACCTGTTTTAAGATCTCTAATACATAGAGTGAATAGAGGTCTGACAATAGTATTACACCTGCCATTGTGTTCTGATTTCCACTGAGGTGAAAGGTGGTAATTTCTGGGTTATGTAGACAGGGTTGTGTTACACAAGGCTAAAGAAATTATCCTTTAGGTGAAAGCGTCTATCCTACGACCCTGGAGTGGAGGCCTTTCTGGATTCAGTCATTGCCAGTTTACAGGAAACAGAAACAACCTTGTTTCACAATCCCTGCTGAATCAAAACCTCCTTTCACCAAAATAGAGTCTTTATGTGTAACAGCTGCCATTTCCCCATGAGCCCTCCTGGCATGCTAACATAAAATATGTGACATAAGCAAATTGCATGATAATGACACCTATTGGATGTTTGGGGTGACAAACATTTACTTGTGTATCCCAGGCCTTGTCTTGTGTAATCATGTATCCTTGTACTCTCCGTGTTGGCTCTATGACCCTAGACTACCCTTACAACTCTGATTCTGGATTTGCCCTTAATAAATCTCGCTCACCTCCGCACGTGTCCGCCTCCTTACCGCTCACCGTTACACTATGGCAATGGATGAACTCATATTTTACTCAATGACAAGAAGTAAAAAGTGAAAAAAGAAATTACAGCAATTTTTTATTTGTTTATTTATAGTATACATATTCTGTCCCTAATGGATTTGCTCATTTTATTGTAATTAAGTGCAGCTTTCAGAAATTAGTAAATTCTATCTAAATGACAGCTATAACATTATATATATGACTGTGTGATGAATACGAAGTGTTCATGAACCAGAATATGAGCGAAGTGGTTTTTGAAGACGCAAATGCGTGATGTCATTCCTCGTGACATTGGATGCCTGACAGAAAGTGGAGAATAGAACTGATGGTGAGGTGAGGGAAGGATCGTGTAACACGGGGAGGCCTTGGATATGGGAATGAGCTGAATCAATGACAAGGGAAGCCATAATGAGAATGAGTAAACGAACAGACAGGATAAAATAAATTAATAACCAGTTTAATATAAGAAACAAACTAGCCAGAGAAACACAATACAGAATAGAACGAAGAAAACAAAGACTAACCGGCTAACAGGGTGAGAAATAGCTCTCTGCTGGAGCAAAACAAACTACAGAGAAACACAAAACCATAACTTAACAGAAGAGTATCAGCAAAACATAAAACCTAGAAACAAGATTAACGAGCACAACGGAATACCAAGACAGGGAAATACACTGAAGAGGGACACTTAACTAGAAAAACTTGACCAAAGCAGAGATACTTGTAACAGAACCAAGGGGAAGATCAGAGAGTTAAGAAAAGACATGAGACGAAGGGAAACAGGACAATACTTGCAAACGTAATTGTAATGGAAGCGAAAAGAGGGAGCCCAACAGACTAAGCAGGAGAGAAAGTGCAACAGAACGAGGAGAGAATAACTAGAAAACGAGATGAGAGAACAAGGTTTAAATAGAAACACAAACGAAGGGCAAACGAGGCACAGCTGTGGCTAAAGGAGAGGAGACAGGGAACCATATTAGCAGAAGATAGCAGGAGCACAAGGTGCTACAGGTAGCCAGGTAAACAGGGGGTTCTCCAGTATGTGAGCATGGCAGATTTATGCTTGCGCTATAAGTGTTATCAAACGTCACTCTGACTGGATGTCGATAGAGGGAGATAATAAAATTGGATGATGTGTATGTAAAAGGGTAATGAACCTTAGTAAATGTGTATATTACGTATTGATGAAAAATATATAAAAATGCATAGAGTACTTCACGTGTGGCGCATATTAGTGTGGCTGACCACATTGTATGTTTGTGAGGTATAGAGTGAGATTTTGCTCGAGTCAGCAAGGGAAAGGATGTGTTAACATTTGTGTGTGTGGTAGGGTATAAATGTGTCCATGACAGTATAATTATTGTGTGTATAATTATTGTGTGCGCGTATTGCCCCATGCATGCCAATTGTTCCATGCCAGAATATGGTGTTGTGCTAACTTGTGTACTGGGGGTGTTCATAGCTAGGGGGATAGAGGTCCCTTGGGTGGATTAGACTAGCTCCCTCACTCCGTGTTTGACGGAGTGAGGAAGATATTTTGTTTGGGTTTCATAGGTTGGATGAGAACACCATGTAGAGTAGCATCGTGCTTAGGCAGCAGAGTGGGGGCGACCTAAGATCCAAGGGACACCGATATCGAGTGTCTATCGAGGTGATAGAAACAGGGCATTAAGGTTGTTTTTGTTATTTTGTTTACAGGTTTCTGACTTAAACTCACCAAAGAGGTGAATGCTTAATGTGTAAACTATATGGATCCCCAGTAATTGACTGACACTGCTTGTTTTCTTTTCTTTTATTTGTTTTTTCTCCTTCTTATAATCTGATTCAAAACCCCAGTCAATGGGATCTGTTGGAATAAAGACCCAAAAGTGTTCAGAAGCCATTGGTGTGGTTTCTTTCCCCAGCAACTACATATAGATAGATATACCACAGTGGTCAGTGGTAAATACGTCCAGTACATTAAGATGTAATTAAACTCTGTTGTAGCACAGTACACATAAACCTACAATTTAATACCTGTACAAGAAACAATATACAATATATTATATTGTGTATTCAAACCTATCATCAAGTCAATTGAGTCACTGAGTAACTTGATCTATCATGTTTATCACATGGCTGTGGACTGGCCTATAAACAGTGCCATAGACCCCCTGTACACTAAGTGTCCAGTATACAGCACCACAGACCCTCTGTACACTAAGTGCCCTGTATACAATGGGAATGGGGATAAGCTTTACAGTAGCCTACTCCCATGGGAATGATTATAAAACTTTTGATTATAACTTGGTAATGGTGACTGCATTCTTTATGTATGGTTTAATCTAAAATGTCTTCTGTTGTAAGTTTTGTCATTTACATTTACATTTACATTTACGGCATTTGGCAGACACTCTTATCCAGAGTGACTGACAAAAGTGCTTTGTTTATTACTCATAGAAATTATCTTAGCCAGTGCAGTAGGTTAGAGGTCAAGATACAATTGAACTAGAATGCTGTTGAAATACAGGGATCAATGCTGATGCCTAGAAGTGCAAAACACATAAACTCTATAACAGACAACAATAAGTACAATAAACAATACTCTACAATAAGTACTACAGTTTCAGTTCCTCAATATAGGTGCAGGATCAGTGGTCATTTAAATATTCCACAAATAGATGGGTCTTCAGTCTGCATTTAAAGAGTACAAGGTACTCTGCTGTCTGGATAGCCAGGGGAAGTTTGTTCCACCATCTAGGAGCCAGGACAGACAATAGTCTCAATGCTTGTCTTCCATGAGACTTAAAGCATGGTGTTTCAAGCTAAGCCGTACTTGAGGTTCAACATACTTGAGGTACAGATTGGGCTTTGACTATTGACATCAAGCATGGAGTGGCCGGTCCATTTTCGGCTTTGTAGGCAAACATCAAGGTTTTAAATCTGATGCAGGCAGCTACTGGAAGCCAATGAAAGGAACGCCGCAGCAAAATGACATGTGTGAGCTTCAGAAAATTGAAGACCATTCATGCTGCTGCATTCTGGACAAGTTGTAGAGGTCTGATGGCTCTTAGAGGAAGACCAGCAAGTAGCAAGTTGCAGTCGTCTAGCTTTGAGACCAGAGACTAGAGACTAGAGACTGCTCAAGCACCTGGGCAGCTTCCTTTGAGAGAAAAGGCCAAATCCTTTGTATGTTACAAAGGACCGGGTCACACTTAAAACATGAGTTGAGAACAACAACTGGTTGTCCAGGCTATGAGATGTTTCAGATGGTGATACCAGAGAGTTCTCGAAGGAGAAGGGCTGGTAGTTCCTGGGCTGTACAGAAGCTCAGTTTTACTGGGGTTGACACCTGTTTATCTGTCCCCTTATAAAGTCTCCTGCCTTCAAGATCTCTTTGCAAAGTATTGCCATACAAGTAAGCATACCAAGCATTCTCTTCTCCTGTTAATTTTTCTTTTCCTACCCAGACTATGCCTCACTCCTAGCCCTTTGGTTCCCTCTGGACTACCGGTACTGACCATGGATTTGACTGACAACTTTCTGCATTGTGATCTTCCAATGATCTCCTGGTTACTAACACCAATCCTACAAACCACTCTTGCAGGGCTTATCTGTATTGTGAACCTAATAAAGTATTTCAAATTTGGATCAAAACATAACTGTATCCTAACATTCTTGACACACTTTATAATACAACAGTTCGTGTTCAACTTTGTTTTGTTTCATGCAGGTTTTCTTCTCCTCCTCTGGTCAACAATTAAATACACCATCAATTAATAAAGGTTATTTAAAGAAGCATTTGTCTATATATTTAAATGTCCATATTAAATCAAATTACCAAATCAAATGTCTGTGCACATATACTATGGTGGTGGGCAGCTCCATCACACTCATCCCACCTTCAGCATCATGGAGGCAAATGCAGGGTTGGGGTTTATTTATTTGGAATCTGGTTACTTCATATGTAACCCCAGGGGGCCCTGGAAACTGGACAGTTCCACTGCAGCCATGATCAGCTTGCTCTTCAAAGTCTTTATTCGCTCAGTGGAGTAAATCAGTCTGCTACTCGAATCCTGCTAAAGGTCTGCTGATATCTGAGATATTCCTTTTAGCTGTTTAAAGGACTAATAAATGACTTTCTGGGCTTTGTTTTGCACATGCTCCTCCAAGTCTTGGCCTTTTCTCCCTCAATGATGTCATTTTGTGTACTTTCTTACACAAAATAGTCCTGGTAATGTTTTTCCTTCTTAGGACACCCACACACAGCAATCCAGCACTTGTTGATTTCTTTTTTGATGTTTACCAGCTCGCACACCTTCACCGCTATCCACTCTGCCTTTTGTTTCTATGTCCCAGAGACTTATATGGCAGGCAACATTAGAGTGGTCTTTTAAGTTGTCCCACTCTTCCTCATCAAATCTGGTCTCATTATTGAGCTGCTCAAGTCTGTTGTTCACACATCCACAGCAGTGCTATTTGGGAGCTTTTTGGTTCTCAAGTGCAGGCACAAATTTAATAGGTCCTGGTCTGTTGCAACACTCAGCTTCTTGGTACACTCCTAAAAGGACCAGGTAGTGGTCATTGCTACAGAAATCCTCAGTACACTCTCATGTTGTGGACTCCGGAGAGGAAATGGTGCTGTACCAGCATGTGATTGATCTCTGCTTTTGCTGTTGAGGCACAAATGCAACAAAGTCAACTTGTGGATACATTTGTACATTTGTACCTGTGACACATCAAATGTGGTGCACTCACTGGGTGCCACTCCCAGATACTACCAGTTCATTTACACATTTGGCAGACACTCTTATCCAGAGCAACTTACAACTTTCAATTATGTTATAGAGGTAGGGAAGTGTAGCATTAGGTGCCTCGCCTAAAGACCCTTCTAGGTATAGCACTTGCTCAGATTGAAACCCAGTCCCCCATAGGCAGTAGTAGGGTTTATTGGGAAACTGGTGGATGATACGATTCCAAGAGCCAGCATCAAGAAGTTTCCCAACCGGAAGCCCTGGGTGGACAAAACCATCCGCGAGGCTCTGACCTCTTGCACTGCTGCCTACAACACGGGGATCACCAGCAGGAACATGGACGTGTGCAAGTCTGCGGCATACAGAGTGCGTAGGGCGGTGAGGGAGGTGAAGCGGTGCTATGGGAGGAAACTAGAGACACAGTTCCAGCAGAGTGGCTCTAGATCCCTGTGGCAGGGACTACAGATGATCACAGACTACAGAAGCCCATCCTCTGGACTAATGAGTGTGGATGAGTCTCTGGCGAACGAGCTAAACATGTTCTTCGCTTGCTTCAAGGCTACATCTAGCAGCGCTAATGCTAACAGCACTAGTGCTAACAATGCTAATGGTGCTATCTGCGCAGCCAACGGCGCATGCACAGAGCCCACCATAGAACAGCGCCCTGTTTAAAAGCGTGAATACCATGAAGGCGGCGGGACCAGACGGTATCTGCGGTGGAGTCCTCAAGGCCTACGCAGACCAGCTAGCCCCGGTATTTACTGACATCTTAAACCTCTCCCTGACACTCGGTATAGTCCCATCTGGCTTCAAGTGATCCACCAGCATCCCTGTCCCAAAGAAACCTCGACCCTCTGGCCTCAATAACTACCACCCCGTGGCCCTCACATCAGTCGTGATGAAGTGCTTTGAAAAGCTAGTCAGAGACTTCATCACCTCTATCAAGGTGTAATATGCTGGTTTATTTTTTATACTTGTATAAACAACATTTCTAAAAAAAAAATAAAAAACAGAAAAAATAATATAACCCTTACATGATACTGACAAACTAGTACATGCTTTTCTATGTTTTTCTTTAAAAAGTGCTTTTTTTGCTACTTCAAAATGTTATAGCTTGCAGCTCTTAAAAGAAAGGGAAAGTGAGATCATATTTCCCTGCATTTATACATCTTATAAAGGCTACCTGTAAGCTTTATACTGACCACAAGGTCTTGTTATTGACATATAAAGCCTTAGTTTTTCCTTGTGTTCATAAACTCTGCAATAGTATTTCAGAGGATATTAGGAAAGCAAGCCCACTGGTCACGTGGTACGGCCCGCCACGTGCAGTGGGGATTCACATTCTTGTTTGTAACCAACCATGCCCATTCGCACACACCTGCACATGGTTTAGTGTGATGTTTGTCTGTATGTATTTAAACCCCTGCTGGTGTATGTATCAGGGTCGGTTATGGTTCACTGTTCACATCGTTAATGTTAAGTGTCTTCGTATCCATGTTCACTGCTTATGTTATATGTATTATATGAGTGTTGATGTTTTCTTTGTATATTAATAAATGTCTGTCTACATCGATGGAGTCTGTGTGTGCTGTTCCTCGCCCTGCGGAACTCAGACCATTACAATGATATTTAGTATTTTTTATTCATGTCCATATCTTCTCTACTATGCATTGTTTAACTTTCTATATTCATGACTTGTTTGTGATTGTGTTTTATATTTTTGTGATTGTGCAATGTTTCATTTTTATCACACAGGTCTGGACAGCCCCTCTGGTTTTTAATTTTATTTGTGAATCGCTTTATTCATGCCATGTGTAACGGTGAGCAGTGAGGAGGCGGAGGTGCGGAGAAGAAGGAGATTTATTAGGGCCAAATCCAGATTCAGAGTCATCAGAGCAGTCCAGGGTCAGTATGGGGATACTTGATACACAAACCAAAGCACACAAAGGCAAACAGGTTATAACAGAGACTAGGAAAAACTCGGAGGCTAAGAAACAAGAAGGCATGGAGTACAAACTTCCATACAGATACGGGCTTTCAGACATTCAGTGAACAGCAAAGACAGAGGGAACAAGACAGGGTTTAAATACAACAAGGCTAGAAATGAGGAACAGGTGTGGAAAACCAAATGAGGGGTGTAGAAAATGAAACTATGGAATGAAACTAAAATACACAAAACATGGAAAACATGGAACATGGAAGCTGGGAGGGTCTAACTGTGACACCATGGGTTACAAAACAAATCTGCTTGGACCCATAAATACCAATGATAGTTCTGATTGTCCTGTGTTCTGAGTGCAAGAGAGAAGAATACAGTACTTAAGATCTTACAAACTAATCAGGGATTAATGTTGGATATTTAGGTTTAGAATTAAGATTTGTTTACGTCACCCCTGCATCTCAGCAGGGGTGGTGGCACAGGTTTACTATTGTCTTGAGAGTGGCATTTCACTCCACTTTCCTTCTCTACTCTTTCCATCTCCTCTTTTGAATTTCATATCATTACAGTGTCTTTCCCCACCAAACTTCTCATCTACCACCCTCAAGGTTCCCTAGATCACTTCGTTGATGAGCTCAACATCCTCCTGAGTCAATTCCCCATTGAAGGAAATCTATTCATTCTCCTTGGAGACTTCAACCTTCCATCAGACAAGCTGCACTGGTGTATTCATGTTCACTTGGTGATGTAATATCTTCTCATGGCTTTTCCTACCACTTCTATGCTTACAACACCCAATTAATTATTTCTTTCCCACCCTCCGACTGTTATGAACACCAGGAACCATGCTCATCCCCGCACTGCCACGCCTACCTCATCTCACTGACATCTCCGATCTGGTTTGCATGGGGAAGCAATTACACACCTAAATACTACTCTCCTCATTACTGCCCCCCTATTTACGCTCCCCTCCCTTATACTCTATTAGGTAAGATGAAGAGGATCCAGATCCAAACTATGTAGACTCTCCACCAGTGTTCCACAGGGCTCAGTAATAGGCCCACTTCTCTTCTCTTTGTATACTCGTTCTCTTGGTGATGTAATATCTTCTCATGGTTTCTCCTACCACTGCTGTGCTGATGACACACCATTGTTTCTTTCTTTTCCACCCTCTGACACGCAGGTCTCCAGACGCATCTCGGCATGCTTGACTGACATCGCGTCATGGATGACAGCCCACCACTTGAAGCTCAACCCTAGTAAAACTGAGTTTCTGTACATTTCAGGTACTCCCAACCCTTACCATGACCTCGCAGTTCCCTGTTATCACCATCCAAATCTGCCTGTAGCCGGGGCATAACTTTGGACAACCAGTTGTCGTTCTCAATT
Source organism: Electrophorus electricus (assembly GCF_041902795.1). Taxonomy (NCBI): domain Eukaryota; kingdom Metazoa; phylum Chordata; class Actinopteri; order Gymnotiformes; family Gymnotidae; genus Electrophorus; species Electrophorus electricus. Next base: position 18,442,321 of record NC_137518.1, on the reverse strand, counting down.
CATGTTTCAAATCTAACCTGGTCTTGCAGATTTCTCCTTTGTAACATATGAAGGATTCTACCCTTTCTCTCACACGAAGCTACACAGGTGCTTGTACAGTCCCTTGTGATCTCAAAGCTAGACTACTGCAACTCACTACTTGCCGGTCTTCCTCTAAGAGCCATCAAACCTCTACAACTTGTCCAGAATGCAGCAGCATGACTGGTCTTCAATCTTCCGAAATTCACACGTGACTCCACTGCTGCGTTCCCTTCATTTGGCTTCCAGTAGCTGCATGAATCAGATTGAAAACCTTGATGCTTGCCTACAAAGCCATAAATGGACCAGCCCCTCCATCCATGAGGTCAAGTGTCAAAGCTTGATCCATACCTCGAATACTTCGAACCTTAAGTACGGCTCAGCTTGAAATACCATGCTTCAAGTCTCATGAAAGACAAGTATCGAGACTATTTTCTGTCCTGGCTCCACGATGCTGGAATGAGCTCCCACTTGCTGTCTGGACAGCAGAGTCCCTTGCAGTCTTCAAATGGAGACTGAAGACCCATCTATTTGTGGAATATTCAAAGGACAACTGACCCTGCTACCATATTGACTGATTAAATTAATACTTATTGTAGGGTATTGTTTATTACATTGATGTTGTTTAACAAAATTCTAGTACTTATTGTTTATTGCACTTATCATTGTTTAAGATAGACCTTATGTATTTTGTACTTCTAGGTATCAGCATTGATCCCTGTATTTCTACAGTATTCTAGTTCATTGGAATCTTGGACTCTAACATAATGTACTGGCTATGATGTATTCTATGAGTAAATGACAGCACTTTTGTAAGTCGCTCTGGATAAGAGCATCTGCTAAATGCCATAAATGTAAATATAAATGTAAATGTATATTTTACACACAAAATCTATTTTTGCATGAAGTAACAAATGCTATTTATTTATAATTGTGTGAGCATCTGTTTTTATGTCTAAATAGACTGTGTATTCAGTCTACATCAGTTATAAATATATAATATGTAAATATCTAAATACATAAAAACAAATATAATATAAAAACAAAAATAACAGATACTTTACCCTGGTCATCCATTAATTATGTGTCTGTTGCCTACCTCGGACCCAGCAGCCTGGTTGGCATTGCACATGGCTTTTTGTTTATGTTTTGTTTTATGTTACATGTCTTTGTTTTGGTGGTGTGTCCTGCCCCACTTGAGTGGTGTGTCCTGCCCCACTCGGGTGGTGTGTCCTGCCCCACTCGGGTAGTATGTCCTGCCTTATTTGCCACACCACCGGTGTGTTTTTTTTTTTTTTATCCCTTTATAAGCCTTTTATGTTAGTAGGACTGTTTGTCCCTTTATAAGCCTTTTATGTTAGTAGGACTGTTTGTCCCTTTATAAGCCTTTTATGTTAGTAGGACTGTTTGTCCCTTTATAAGCCTTTTATGTTAGTAGGACTGTTTGTCCCTTTATAAGCCTTTTATGTTAGTAGGACTGTTTGTCCCTTTATAAGCCTTTTATGTTAGTAGGACTGTTTGTCGGTGATTGATACTGTTGTTGGCTTTCTTTAGTTCTGGTTAGTGTACTTTCATGTTTAGTTTTGTTTTCATTAGTTTCAATAAACTCTTCAGCTGGAATCTCATGTTTGTTTACTCCTTTTTTCTTGCACATTCTACACCCTCGATAAATTACAACAAACACCAACACTCTGCAACAAACACCAACACTGTAACAAACACTGGCATTTGCCAAAAAACACCAACACACTGTAAGAAACACCAACATTCTCCAACAAACACCAAAAACTAACTCATTCTCTGCAGTTGTAAACTGAAATAAGAAAGTGTATGCTGACTGTGAGCTGTACAAACAGGCTAACTGACAGGAGAAGAATTTAAAAACTGAGCTGACTGGTGTGAATGGGGGAAGGATGAAACCTCCCAGCAATCCTATACAGGTATGTCACACCTACCCAGCCCAAAATGTTGCGCTGGTGTAATCTGGATTTATGATAACTGTGTATTCACAAGATGACTGAGTGCTTTAAATGCAGTTTTATATATATATATAAAAAATATATATATATATATATTTATATATATAATTTATTTTTTATTTTTTTATTTTTTGCTCACAAATAACATGCAAATCACACTGATCAAATGTTAAAGATGGCATGTAGGTTCCAAAATTGTAATATGTACAATCTTTGAACCTAAAATATATGAACAGTTATAAAGGAGCATTAATATATTTACCGTAATATACAAGCAATAATATATGTGCAGTAATATATGTACTGCAGATCACAACAAACTTCAGATAAAAGTAAAAGAATGTCTTTGATATGGCAGAAGCCTAAATTTGGTGATGTTTTACATTGTGGATGTGTGAGAGTAGGTCTTGGTTATGTTTTCTCTTTTCCTTTGATACCTTTTTAACAGTTGTATTATTGGGTGCAACCACGATTCTTTGATATGCTACTAAGTATTTTAATACTTCATTAATTACTTAACATCTTTCTGAAATATTCCACTTCTCATGCTCTCTCTCTCTCTCTCTTTCTCTCTCTCTTTCTCTCTCTCTCTCTCTCTCTCCTCTCTACTGATCACACTTGAGATTTATCACATGTGTTCTTGTATGAGAGATTAGGAGAAATTCTGGGTAAATGTCATTCCTATGGATTACTGTATTTTCTTGTTATTGTTTTGATATTGTTACAGATGCAGCTTTGAATAAAAACACCAAAAATATTGTAAACTCAATATCAGCTAGGAACCACAGCCCACTGAAATATTTTCAGGAACTGATAACATACAAATAAACAAGACAAAAGCGTCATATAGTTGTTTACACTATGATGAAAATTTGATTTATTCCTTAACTGCCACTCCAATCAGCAACAAGTCATTAGAAGATTTCCAACCAAATTCACTTCTAAAAGAATCCGAATCCACACATGAACAGTGTTCTAAATATAGTAGTGAACTAGTGTTGAAATGTTTTTGAACTCTGTGTGTGGTTTATCCTGCTGTGTTGGCTGTAAACATGGCACCTCTACTGTGAAATGTTTATCTTCATAATGCAGATGTTGAGTAGAGCATGTATCAGGAAAGGATTATTCTACAGGTAGCAGAATGTGAGTTCTAAGCAGACAGTGCACCGTGGAGACCCAGACGAAGGACGCAACAGGTCCTCAAGCAGTTCAGACACTTCAGACTCCAAGTGGCACATGCTTCCTCTCCAATACATCACATTTCAAGCCAGTTGCCATTAAAATTGAACAGGTTCAAGAGAGAGGGTCACCAGGGTCATGGCGGTTTTGAGGACTGGAACTCACATCACTGCAGTGTTATCAGACCTTGCCATTGCTGTCTGTCTGTATGTCTTTATTTCAATGCATTGCTTGACTGGGGAAAACGTATGCCCTTCCTGTTGTGGTATGATGTCACAGAGGAAACATTTGAAACTCAACAAGCCCTACAGTGATTGGCGCTGTAATACTGTGGAAGCAAGCCAAAGTAGAGGCACTTTTCTAGGTGTGTTTTTAATGGTTATGACAGAAAACTGTACAACAAAACCAAGGGTGGAGTGTGCATGTCAATGAGTGCATATGTTTGTTTGTGTGTGTGTGTGTTTGTGTGTGTGCGTGCGTGCGCATGTGTGTTTGTGTGTGTGTGAGTGTGCGTGCGTGTGTTTGTGTGTGTGTGCATTTTGTTTAGCTTGGGTGGAGTGTGCACATCTGTGATCCTTTTTTCTTAAGAACTTATGAAACAAGCAAACCTGGATAAATGGTGTGGAGAATCTGTTGCGGCTGTCCACATGTTACATTTGTCCTTTAATCATGTGAAATGTTGTAATATGAGCTAATTCATATGAGCAGTTTTATTAATCAAAACACATTTTGTTATATTAAAATCTGTTATTTCTTTGAACATGTGAATTTGTGACATGTTTTGTTTGTCCATAATGAGGCTCAGGGTGTGAGCATGACTTTTTTGTGTTCTTTATCAGCACACGTGTTTAATTTAGGCAGTAAAGCTCCACTGACCTCTTTCTCTTAGTCAACAATATGTGTGTATGTATGTGTGTGTGTGCATGTTCCTCATCAGTACACGTGCTTGATTTAAAAAGTAATACTCAATAAGCTCCACTACCCAGGTAAACAGCGTGACATCCAAGCTTCAACAGCACTGTGGAGCCTCACGCCACAGCTTGCTGGCAGACAGAGGCCTTGCTGCTCATCCCACGCACTTCCACAACACATTTCAGAAGCGCCTTTAAATATAAAAGGAGAAAGAATTTATTTTATTTAAATATAAAAGCAGAAACAGTATTAATATTCAACCAATGTCTTTCTAAGCAAGCATACAGCTTACAAACACAGGAACTAACATCACAGTAAAACTAAGTAATAGTAACTTATGGGCTTGTAGTGCTAACTGCTGTACGACAGAAAAGGTAGCGAGAGAGACATGGAGAAGTGGTAGGTAGGGAGGAGGAGGATATTGAAGGCATTTGAGCATATGAGAGGCAGATCAAAGTGTGCTAGCAATCTAGTCTCATTTTACAGATGCCTTTATAATTCCAGCTTTCTGAAAAGAAAGGTTGAAACTGGAGTCTCTGTTCTGCTTGTAGACCTGTTATGTTGGGTTATGTAATACAAGATTTTTACTCTGTTTTAGACCACTATAAAAAACCTTCATCTGATTAGTGTGTGATTCTACTTCAAGCCTTCAAGTAATTCAAGATATCAATAACTTATTCATCAAATAAATACGTACTCCTTCATTGTCTCTAACGCACTTACAAGAAGACAATAGCATAAACATTGTGACAATTTTATAGTCAATTTTTAGTGCAGTGCTCAAAAACACAGTTGTGACATCTGTGGGTGAAACTTCGGTGTGTGAAATGTCACTTAAAATAAAGTATTAAGTGTTTTGAAGCCAGTGGTTCCTTTTGCTCATCTTGTATGAGCATTTGAGGCAGGTGCATAGGGTTCTGTCCGGGTATTTACCAGGAAAGATACTGTTTGCTAAAAAAAAATGCCAAATTGGGCAGCAGGAGAATTACGTTACTGGGCAGGAGTAGGATCCAAGCAACACAGGCATGTAGATATTGGCAAGATCGTAGAGATGGGAGGAGATATGGAGGATTGGGAGGAGATATGGAGGATTGGATAGGGACAGGGCTGCGACTACAGACAGTGACCTTAGAAGAAACCATGAGTGTTTAAGCGCACCTTACTGGAAAGCTGTTTTATGACAGCGATAAAACACATTACAGGCAGAAACAAGCACAACATGTGTGTGTGTGTGTGTGTGTGTGTGTGTGTGTGTGTGTGTGTGTGTGTGTGTGTGTGTGTGTGCGTGTGTGTGCGATGTGAAGCAGGAATTAGTTGGAAAAAGAAAGTTAGTCAGAACTACTGTTAAGTGTTATTATGTACTGCAGTCAGGCAAGGTTATTTCATAGGTGTGTGTAGAATCATCTATATGAATAAGTCATCAGCAGCTCAGTAAACTGTGATCTATAGAAATAATGGATGATAAATGTGCTTGCACACACCACACCACACACACAAACACACACACACACACACACACACACACATACACATCAATAACCACAGCCACAGAAAAGTCACAACAGTTAAATTAAATCCTCTTTAAATTATTACCACACCACTTTTATTATAAAGCTTAAAATACTTCTAGTAGGATGTCACAGTCTCAGATGCAAATGTGCAAACACACTGGAGAGATTCAAAACATTTCAAATGGGGGTTAGTGGCAGGTTTATTTGTGAATATATTTCTAAGAACAATAATATCACCTTTGCAAACAGTTGTGAATAATTTTGAATTGTTCTATGCTGATAGATCACTGAATGCTTTCAGTGCATTTTGTCCCTTTCATAATCTACGCCTGTTGCACAGCACTGAAGGCAAGATGAATTAGTGCCTGATCAAATCTGTATGCTAATTTAATGTGTTAACATGTTCGAGTTATAATCTCTGAACTGAGACCACAAGAAAAACATTAAAGTATTTGACTATAGAGCACAGAGCATACATCACAGAGCACACAGACTATACAGCACACTGCACAGACAATAGACCGCAGACCACAGAACACAGAGCATAAATTACAGACCACTGAGCTCATAGCACAGACCATAGAGCACAGAGCAGAGACTATGGAGCATATAGTACAGACCACAAGCACAAATTATAGAACATTCCCTATAAAGCAGAGAGCACAGATCATATAGCAATGAGCACAAAGCATATAGCATAGACTGTAGAGCACACAGCATAGACCACAGAGTACAGACAAAGTTTAGAGCACTGCCTATACAGATGTACACTAACTGGTCCTGATTTACATATGCAGTCAGTGGCATTTATAAGCAGCTTTATTTGGAACCATTTTCTAGAGACCCTGTGGGTCTGTTGGCTGCTAAGAGCTAAGGTCCAGAAGCAGAGGTATTGCCAAACACCCTCCCTTAATCTGGAACATAAACATACATACTGTAGAAATACACAATAAAGTACCACACATACAGTAGAGACAGCACAGTCTATAACCACACACTTAGACAATCATACAGTTGAGAAGTACACAGAGAACCACACACAAGAAAACCCATTAAAGATTGTATCTCTCTGAGTGAAGGCACAGTATGATTATAAGGTGTCTGTGAAACACTGTAAATATCTTAAAGGCAAGACTTCATAGTGATATGAACAAAGAAGACTGTATAGTGATAGATTATAGTGACAGTAAACCTCTACCTTTACTATCCACTATATTAGTAACAACATGACTTTATTAAGTACCATAAAATTTATTAGTATATTGTTTACCAAGTCTTCATCAGGCAAACACTCATGTGAAAAAAGTCCAAAGTATATATGTGCAGTGATACCATATTCCTACCTACCAACCAACAGGAATTTACATAACTTCAAAAAACACTTTCTCCCAGGAAAGGTAATCTTGAGAAGAAACATTTACAGTGCAAATGTTTCTGAATATATAGCTTGTAAATCAAGTCACTATAAGGTTGATGTTAAACCTTTTTTGGTCTTCGGTTCAGGTGGCTCACAAGGGTGTCAAACTTATTAGTGTATTTAACACTTATGCAGTTTGTTACCTTACAAACATGTTGCTGTTTTTAGATTGATAAGATTTTTAGCTGATTTACATCTTAATTTCTATCCCTCTTGTGTTTCATCTAATTTTGCTATTTTCAAAACATGATGTCACTGTCTCTTATACTGTATCCAGCTATGATGGGATGTGCAAACTCTCTTTTCACCTTATCAGGCATATCTGTCTTACAGATGAGTTTATAAACTCAAACTCTAGCTTATTCATTTCAATGCACAATTTGACAGCCCCGCCACTGCTACCCCATTTATCACTGCTCAGTTTTTAACCACAGGACCAGAGGATATCATTTTGGTGACAGATCATTTTCAGTATTGCATTAACACTGAAATGACAGTGAGTGTTGTGTTGGTATGAGTGTACCAGACAAAACAGCGTTGTGTTTTTATGCAAGTATTCATGCATATTGGTGTCGCCACAGGGCTAGGAAAAAATATACAGCTAACTAGCCAACAGCGGCCCTGTGGACAGAAATCGATCTCTGATGAAGAAATGGAGGATGCCTACCACAAACTGTACCATGTAAGTCAACAGATGGGGTGTAAACTAACTATACACCTACAGAGTGTTTAAAGATGTCCAACAAACCAAATGGTGGAAGAATTATAATTTGACAGGCTTTCTGAGGTGTAAGAGGACTGTGATGGTGCAAAGATGATGCCAGAAAGTTCACAGGAGTTCATGTACTCAGACAAACTCAAACAACCACTACAAAGCAGATAAATGGTTTTAAATGTATTTCTGCACAGAAGTGCAGGTGCTGATGAACATGTAAAGGAAGAAGACAGCAGACAGCATGAGTGGAATACACCACAGTCGCGACAAAGGGAGCCGTTCTATTAAAAAGCCTTAAGCACCCGAGGCCATGAATCTCCCTCAGCATGCAGCTACCCTGAACAGTTACCCTGAAGGCCACAATCCAAAGGAACCACGGAGTTAATAAGACTGTGACTCTGTGTGTGGATATCTCAACTATGAGAGTGTGACTCATTCTAAGAAAATTCACCAACCCCAGAAACTGTTTACAGACCGAGCACACTTCTATCCTCAAACTGACAGCCGTGTATAAGATCAGAGTTGCAACATGAACCATCACTGGACGAGCTTGCTCGCCACGTTTGAACCGGCCTGTCTTGAAAACGGTGCTGTCAGATGCACAAAACTCTCAGACAGATGTCATCTGGCTCAAAGCCCAGAGAGGCTTTAGCAGGGGAAAAAAATCTCTCTCAATATACAGACATTTATGACAAATTAGTTATGTTCTATGCTTCCAGGAGTTATTATAAGATTTGACAAATGGCAGATTATATGAAACTGAAAAAAAAAGTCCCCTGGGATAGCAAAATACATCTTCAGTGGTGATTAGAAGCTAACGTTTGTTGAAAAACACATCCCAGTGAAGGTGAAGGAAACACGTAATATATTTGCCAGGGGGACAGGTTTCAGGCTTTCTCCCTGACTTCAGTTATTGCATCACTCCACTAGTACGTCTGTGGATCAGCTACCAGGTGGTAGCTGTGGATTTTGCTGCCATTAAATGATTTATTAAATACAATTCATCTTCAATTTTTTAACTGTTACACAATTTGTGATATTTTACAAAATGCAGAGTTCTCAACAATTATTGCTATGCTGTATTATTCATTCCTACTTATCTTTAATCTTTGTTGGAGCCCATTTTTACACTGTCTATAAAGCATGTGATGCCCTGCCAACTTATTTTAGTGTTTAGAGGGCAATCAGTTTGCCAGGAGTTAGGGTAGTGTATAATGGGGGTTAAACCAGCCAGCTCTGGATGTGGACAGAAACATTTTTCTGTCTGTCGTTCACTCAAATCTCGGCAGTTTTCTGGCCTGAGAGAGACAAGCCGACAGGTAAGTGGGAAAGTGAAAGCAGAAGATTGTACCTGCCCTGGCCAAGCACCTACCTTGTCCGCCTGGTTATTCACTCACTGTCATGCGACAGAGCTGAACGCATGTGCCAGAAAAAGCCAATATTATTTATCACCAGTCAGAGAGCTGGGTGCCACCCACAGGCTTTGGTTTATTGGCAGCGGTAACGGAGTTTCCAGTAAGTTATTTGCCTACGTGCTTATGAGGCAAGACCTGGAGCCCTGCCAAATACACCTGTTAGACAGGTCTGGCTCTCTCGCTGCAGGTGTAAATACCCTTTATACTCTTTGTATGCAGTAAGGGTTGAATGTCCTTTTGCCTTTGTTTAAGTGAGTGTACCTTTGTTTGTCTGTGGGAGTATGTGTGTGTGGGTGGGGGGGGGTGTTTGTGTGTTGGGGTGAGTGTGTAGGTGTGCATGTGTATTTGATAAGGCTATAACTTTATAATAAGTCATACAACACAGTAACATCTGAATGGATAGTCTAATATAGTCTAATATAACTTCTTTCAGATCTGTCATTACATAACACCTTCCACATGTCCCCATCAGTGTAGCTAGGTGAGCTGTCTCAGACCATTACGGCACACCTGCACCCACTGAACCTGCTGCACTGAGACTGTTCATGTTTCTTCTAAACAATGGAAAAAATTAATCGAAATGCTTGGAAAATCACTTTTGCATACATCCAACAGTTCCAAATGCTGTGGACTGATGGATTCATGGGTCCATCTAAACAGTTCCTAAACAGTTCAAAACAAATGGCAACAAAAAAAAAACAGTTGAAATCGAAAAGCATCAGAGTTCCTGTCAAATCAATGAATCCTAACTTTAAGTTGCATAGATCTGTTACTGAAAGCTTGTACAAGCTACTTATGGTGGCTATGGTGGTATTATAACACCTTATAATACACTTTATAACACTTTATAATACATGTTTTACAGCATAACTAGTGTATAATTTCCATATTTACATAACACTTTTTAAAAATATGCTTTATGTAGTTCTGTTCCTGTACTTATGTTCAGACTTGTGGATATTATTAATGTAGAAGAGTTGTGGTATCTGTATTTCTGATTTTTGTTTTATAATTTTCTAATTAAAAGTTAATTATCACCTAAACATCATGTAATTCACGTTTATTTACTATGCTGCACCCGTAAAACATCCGTACTAAGCAAGACTCAGATGATGTATTTGTAGCAAATAACATATAGAGCACACCTGTAACAGGTAATATATACAGGTAATATATAGAACACACTTGTACCGGTAACACCATTTTGGTCAACATTATTGGCACCCTTGATTGTTTACCTAGCCCTTATTGTTTGGTATTGTAACATAACTGTATATATACATGTATATATATATATATATTCAATTACCACCATGTAACATAAAAACTGTAAATATGTCATTTTACAAAATGGATCTGTACATTCTGTACATATATATACACAACCATATACATTGTACATTGTGTATATAAACATAATATACATATATTGTACATACATTGTTAATATATTTTTGTACATATATAGAATATATATTCCTCTATGCACCCCTGTTTTCTTTTTCCTCAGTTTGGACAGAGCACTCTCAACCATTTCACTACCAGTTATACTGTGTATCACTATGTATGTGACAAATAAACCAAACTTGAAACTTGAAACTTGAAACTTGTTTGGTACTGCACTCATCATTGTTATATATATATATATATATATATATATATATATATATATATATATATATATAGCTTATGCTCATTTTGCATTTCTTCTAGGTATAAAGATTGATTCCTGTATTTAACAGTATTCTAGTTCAATGGTATCTTTGACTCTAAGCTCCTGTACTGGCTAGGATACAGTCTATCAGTAGATGACAAAGCACTTTTGTAAATCACTCTGCATAACAGCATCTGTTAAATGACAAAAAATTGAAAATGTTTGTATGTCAAGGCCAATATCTTCAGAAATAAATGGATAAAATCCAAAGCACATATAAAAATAGACAAGAATGGTTAAAAAGGAAATTTTGTATCACTAGAACTTTAATAGCACAACCATTCAACAAAACAGATTAATTTCAAAATACATGCAGTCATTTTAAAGAAGAAGTGAAGAAGCATAATATATAACCTGGGCACCTTTCTCTAATACTTGGTTAATCAACCTTTGACAGCATTGACAGCCTCCAAACATTTTTGCAACCATCTGTGAACTGCTTGCACCTCTCTGCTGGTAGTTTCTCTCACTCTTCCAGTGCAACTGTACAAGATCTTGAATGTTTCTAGGGTTCATTTTCCCAATAGCAGATTTCATTTCGCTCCAAAGATTTTCAGTTGAACTGACATTTGAAACTTGTTCATTTTTCCTTTGCAACCAGGGTTAGTCTGATCAACAATGCAATCGTCCATCATTTAAGGGAGTCAGCAAAGTATCCCCACATAGGGGGCACCTTTCCTTATAAGCTTCACATAACCTTCAAACATATGGGTTTATACAGACCCAAGCTCTTTCACTAAACACTTTTTTGCAGGAGATATTTTACATGGTGTCCTTAGAATTCAAAGGTGTTTATAGATATTTCCCAATACTTTTTCTTTCATGCATATTTTGTTTAAGAAGAGAAACCCCACAGCACACCAGTAACAATAACTACAAAAAACCCAAGCTCTTTTGGTAAAGTTTTCTGAACAAGCACCTCACAGTGCAAGAAAACATGACCAAGAATTTAAGGCGCATTCAGAAATACTTAATGTGGCAAAACCTTAACATGGCTTAATGTACAAAAATAATGACCTAGGAGCACCAAATTATATTCACATACTAAGTATTTTCCATAATCTCAGACTAAAGTAATAATATTACATTAAATTTTTGTCTCTCCATTTAAACTCACTATATGGAAAAAGCTTAATGTCTTAAAGCTATGACTTATTATAACCATAACTACTTTCTATTATCCATAGGGTGAAGCTGTATTCTACAAATTAAGTAGGCAAACTTGCATTAAGCTTTTTTCTCTTAATTTAAATCCTTTATTATGGAAAAAGCTAACATGACTTAATGTACTAAAACAATGATGTAGGAACAACCAACTTCTCAGATATTACTCATGAGTACTCTCTTCTACCAAAAGTATGAACCTGTAATATAAGAATGAAATAATAATATTTTCATTAAGCTTTTTCTGTCTTTATAAGGAAAAGGTTTAACATGGCAAATTGACCATGGAACCCCACATTCCCTAACTTTGCCTTAAGCAATCTTATGCCAAAACAAAAATCACAATCTAAAAAAAGTTTTTCAGCTCTTTATTTAATCACTTTTAATGAATTTAAAGAATAATATAGGAGCACCAATCTACTCTCACATATTTCTTTACATTAAAGATGAACCTAAAAAAGAAAATCAGTAATCCAAAAAAACTGTTTTATGAGACCAAACATGTGACATTCATTGTAGTCAGTGCGTGCAGTAACTAAACAGTCAGCTGCCATTTAAGATAGAACCAGCGCCTACAATCAGACTCAGCCTTGCAAGTAGATGTAGAGCAAAGAGTCTAGTTTTTGCTGTTTTTGAGGTTCATGTAAAAGGCCTGCGCTTTGTGTCACAGTCGAGCCTTTAAGCTTTCACCTCTACCTAATGGTGAATTGACTGAGCAAAACTGCAAAAACAGAATAACTGTACTCATTAACCTTGCATTTACGTCTGAACCACTCCAATCGGAAGCCTGCCTTCTGCCGCTGGGGCAGGCATGCAAACCACAACTTTCAGCTTTTACTGTTTCAGGACTGTGGGTAGAACTGAAAACACAGATTTCTTGCTGAATGAAATTTACAATGGCAAAAACCCAGTGATAACAATTGCCTGAATTATTTGTGTTGAATGGTATTATGACAGCATCATAATTTAGAATTTGGTTTGCAGTACAACATTGCAAGACTGGATCAATGTCCTGAAGGGCCACCAGCTGGTAAATGCATGTGGGCATACAAAGAATCAGGTTTCTCCCTCTCTCCATATCTCTGAAGACAAACATTGGTTTCTGGGAGAGACTTTAGACCAGTTTAACAACACTGGCACACATCCAAGCACAAAGGGAGCAGCCATTTAAAGGCTTTTGAAAGTTGTGGTGGTACTTCAAATGGATTAGCTTAATTAGGCTAATTCATCTGTGCTCTTTTTCATAAATATCAGGACATCTGGTATGTTCTTTATTGTTTTCATTTGGCATGGTGTTGTCCAGCAGTGGGTCTGGGACTGAAGAGAAGAAGGAATCTGGAGCCAGAATGACCAAATATTCATATTCATAGCTTCTTGTATCCACATCTCCCTCTCTTCAACATGACTGAAAGGTTGTATATTTGCATTGTGCGAAAATGCAGCCCTTCTACTGAAAAGATGTGATAGCATTTTCCAGTACTAGGAGAGGAGCATGATACACAAGCTCAGATATTCCAAACTACATTAAAACTCTTAAAAGTCTTAAAACTCTTACCATGTTTAAATCTGCAATTTTAGTTTCTTTTATTTCCCCAGTGTGTTGTCATATTCATCATGTTTTCACTTGCCCTCTTACTGTAACGTGTCCTTGAGTATCCTGAAAGGCAGTTATAAATAAAATGTATTATGGTTATTATTATTATTACATGAACATTTTCATTTGAAGGGTTTTTCAGCACAAACATAAGAGAACGGGCACTGAGAGTTCTCTGGTAAAAGTGAGCCCATGTTTAATGTACTCATCACTGCACTGTCTGCTCTATTCACTGCAGGAGGGTGCTGTATCAGCATCAGGAAAGTCTAATGTTTTCTGTTTAAAAAATGTATCCATATCCTTTTCCAAATGTGAAGCAATGACCTCTATGTTAACAAGATAGTTTAAAAAGTAAGATACAAAATCACTGCATCAGCTTTTATTGACAATTCATGCCTATTGGGTGATGGGTTGAATAGATTTCAGTTGATGCTGAAAAATGCTGGTAGAGAACATATCTATGACTGACAGACTTCAGTTTGCACAAAGCCCACACTGTTATATGAGACTGTCTGGAAGGTTTAGTGTATCATGGACAGACCAGATTATCTGCAGTGGAGATATTTGGTGCAGTTCTCCAAGCCACTTTGATAATCACACACTGTGACTGACAACCCAGACTCTTGACTGCAGTTTGAGCCTTTTCATGGCTTTTCAACTGCAGAGCAAAAACTCACCTGGTATTTGCTTACATAACCTTAAAAAGATTATGCAAAACTCACGCACATCAGTGTATGAATGCACACATGTTGATAAGACAAAGTTAATTTTGCAGACAAGAAAGCGATAAACTAATATCACTGCATCATCAAATCAAATCAAAATGTATTTATATAGCCCTTTTTACAGCAGATGTTATCACAAAGCAGCTTTACAAACGTCCAAGTCCAAGCCCCCAGTGAACAAGCCAAGGGTGACAGTGGCAAGGAAAAACTCTCCAGAGCATGAGGAAGAAACCTTGAGAGGAACCGAGACTCAAAGGGGGGGCCCATCCTCCTCTGGCCAACAATGGTCGTCACAATAACAATAATTTAAATAGAAAAATAAATAAAAAATGAAAAAATAATAACTTCATGTATAGTCCAACTTTCTAGAGGTCCTAGTCTTGTCCTGAGGTGTGCATGTGTCCGACACTATCCCGCAAGAGAACATCCATTAAGGGCAACAGAGCGGTATTTGTCTGGGTGGAAGTGTGATGGCCTACAGGAAGGGATATCGGGGGGAGGTGGGAGTAGCCATGGCAGCTGAGATGGGAAGAGGCTCAGTATCATCACAACATCATGGGTAGGTGAACCTTGGCAGAAAGAGACTAGATTAGGCATGTCCAGGTACGAGGGTGTGTATTGATGTTATTGTTTATTGTTTATTTCACTCGCTTCTTTGTGCTGCCCTCAAATTGTTAATTGCTATCTAGCGAATGTGAAGAAATAAACACATACTAACTTAGTATGTTAACAACATTAATAAACATATATTTAGCAACAGATGTTTAGTAAATATAACAAAGCGTAATACACACAGTGACCACTTATATGTTATTATAAGTATATTAGTTGCTTCATCATAAAAATGTTTACCAGACAAGTGAGGTGTGGCAGTCCGCAACACTTTCACTTTTTTTGTGCAATGTTCCAACTGAAATGTCGATTTTGATTAGTTCCGCTCCTGAACCTGACCACCTGTTAGTTCGGGCCTTTAGAGCAGAGGTTTTTTTCTTTTCAAAATAAAACCAGCTTCAGTTTAATCTAATGGTGGTGCATTGCTCCAGTATTTTGAAAAGTGGTGCATCAAATGCCCCAGTTGGTACTCATGTCTGGTGCACGCAACACCTTATAGAAAACCTGCCAGACTCCCTGAGCCACTGCACTATAGTGCTAGGCTTCCCATCCTAATGTTACTGCTCCTCTGCCATGCTAACCCCAAACCAGAGAGAATACCACAGGACTGCATCAACACGCATCGCAGACTATCCCTGACATGTTTATTACATTTGGCTGAAACCCAACACCAACCCAACATTCCCCAACAAACTCTAAGAAACCCAAATCTTGGGTGGTTGATGTGCCATACTGTTTGTTGGATGTTTTTGCTCTGAAGTTTCCGAAATACTCTCTTCTTCATCCGATTGATGGAACTGCAAGGAAAGAACATACTGGTAACTGTATCAGTCATTAGCCTGAAATTTGGTTGATCAAATTTAACTTGGCTTTTTGCCCAAACATCAAATAATTCACAACTATAAAATATGTTTAAGGTGGTCATTGTTGACATTTTGCAATGTCTGTTTTTCATCAGAAACTTTATCATCTTATGTTGATTTTATGTATCATACATGTACACTCAAACAGCTTTTTGGAGTTAGATAATGTTGGGGAAGTGGGGTGTTAAATTCCATTCACCCACACTGAAGCCACTTCAAACATCTCAGAACCCTGGAGCTAATTGTTTAACAGATCAACATTCCTGGTTCACGCCTGAAAATCAGACCCAGACTAATTCATTGTGTTCTCATCCTCAGTGTGAACCATGTCATTCAGACTCAGAGATGAAAAAAATAGCCTTTTGACAGACAAATGTATATGAGCATGAAATGGACCTGTTTAAAATCTGTTTCAGTGTGGTAATGTAAAATTTACATACTGTCACCTGCATTCCAGTTCACTGGTCCCACCTCTCAATAAGATTCAAATTAGGTAAGATTTTACTGGTCACAGTTATTGTTCCATTAAACAAATCATGTGTGACTCATTAGCTGGCATTTGGTAATAACTAGGTAATAGCATATATAAATTCAGCAGTTTACAGGCTCCACCACACTGTGGTATCTGAGCTATCCTCTCAGCGGATGGGTTGGATAAGGCAGTGTTAATATGGCAAAGTAAAAGAATCCAATAAACCTAGAAGCAAAAGTCAATAAAAGAACTACACACACACACACACACACACACACACACACACACACACACACGCGTGCGCGCGATACTGCTGTATGGTTAAGTGCCACTGTATGCACCGAAGAATTGGAACTGTGTTGGACAAAACTTTGATTTTAAGTGTTTGTCTGTTCTCAGAAAATAAAGTCTTAAAGAAATGTATGAGCATACCTGCCTTCAAAATATTTATTTCATTACAGAAGATAAAAGATGGAAATGTTTCTTATATTATAAACTTTATTTTAGAAAATAGTAGTAAAAAAACAATATGTCATACATAGTAGTTAATATCTCTTCAGTGATAGAAGCTGAGACGAAAATCTCATACAGAATATGTGTAATTAAACACAGACCAGCTTAACAGAATAACAATTACCCCAGAAAAAAATTCTGATTTTTGACTGATTGACACCAAAGTATAGTGAGAATATACATGACTTTTTAAATATCATGTATTGTATGAAAGAAAATAGATTTTGACCAAGCTGAAGCTTTGTTTAACTTCATATTCAGCAATGCTATAAAACCCATGTCAGGTTCTCTACTGTCAGTGTTTGCTCTACATCTCACCATTTAGAAAATAAAATTACCAATAATTCCTGTACATACACATTTGTACATGGCTCTCTGGAACATTCTCAAGAATACAGGCATGTCAGAAACAGTTATTTACTTTTAGTTAAAACATATTCATGACCAATTCAACACCTGTACCCAGAAACCATGTGATAAATGAACAACATTTGATTGGTCACGCCAGCGTGTCCAATGAACCAGAGAAGTGTCAATCAGCGCACAAACAGGAGTTACACAAAAACATTATTACCGGTTCATAAAACCTACTTTAGCCATACATTGGCTTACAATGTCTTTGTATCTGTGTTCCCCACACTTGGGAAGTTCCTGGCCTTTAGACCATTGGCTCTCAGCATTAAATCCTTCATAGTAGGAGTCTGAAGCTTCTACATTCAAGTGTGAGAGAGCATCCCCTGCAACTCTTCCTTCGTCTCATTCCTGCGTCTCATTCCTGCGTCTCATTCCTGCATCTCATTCCTGCGTCATTCCCAATGCTCACTTAGCATTCCCTTCACATTCCCAGTTCTTCGACCTTCCAGCCGCTTGAATTCTTCCCAAACTTGTAGACGAGTCTGCGGCCATCCACTCGTTCCAGGATCTCTCTCTTATAGTAGTACCTAGAGAATAAAGCACTGCAAGTTAGTGCACTGCACCTTACATTACAGAGTAAAGCAGAGTATGAGAAAATATAGTTGAGTATAATACAGCAGAATACAGTCAACAGAATAAATCGGAGTAGAATAGAGCTGTGTACAGTGAAGTATACAGATCTGAATACAGTAGAGTAGGGCTGAGTAGAACCCGGGTATCACTGACCTCATGGCGCGGCTGAGCTTCTCATAGGTCATGCTGCTGTTCTTCTTCTTCTGGCCCCAGAGCTGTGCCACAGCCTCTGACTTTAGGAATTTGAAGATGCCATCTCGGCGATCCTCCCATTTCATCAGGCCCTGATTCTTCTCTGGGTGGATCAGGATATCCCGAATGAACTCCCACAGATGTGTACCTCTAGGAGCTGGTGGGCACAGGCCACACACGGGTCAGGACAGCAGGTTAATTAATATCACAGCCCATTGATTCATAGCTGTATATTAATGATTATTGATCCAGTGTGTGCATGTTAAGGTCAGGCTGCCCAGGCTGGGTGGGGTGTGTGGACACTCACTATGTTTATTCTTTTTGGTCTCAGAGAAGTGCTCAGAACCACGGCCTAGTTTAGGGGGTCTGCCTCTCTTTTTCTTCTCCATGGGCTCCTGCTTTACAAAGCTCTCTGTAGCAAATTAAAAAATAACATTTTGAAAATGTTACACCTATGTAAAATGTAGTGTGGATGAGTAGAGGCAGAAGGGAGCTTCTGAAATGGTGCACTCACGTGCTGTCACTTGATAGCGAGTCTCTGAGTACTCAGGATCTGAGTCACTCCCGCCGGATTCTGGAGAACTTGGGTTCAGAAAACTACCTGGAAGGAGAGAGAGACAGGAAAGCGAGCTTTAGATCTTCTCCAAGATAAACACCATGAACAATAAACTTGAGCAGATTGATATCTGCATGATTAGAGAAGGTGCGGACCTGCTGTGGAACTCTGCAGGCTCTCTGAGTAGGAGTCATATCCATTGTCGCTGCCTGGTGTTAGCTGGATCTTGTAATCATTGTAGTAGCCAAAGTCACTTTCCGTCTTATCTAAACAGACAACAGACAACAGACAGATTAGCATGAATTTTGGTGCTGTCATAGTTGGTGCTCAGGTATCACAGGTAGCACAGGTGAACAAGAGGTACTGCTAACCTGTGTGGACATTCTGGATGACCACGGTGTCAAGCAGCGGGCCAGCACCATCACTGATGAAGGGGGAATGGGGCAGATCCAGCAGGAAGTCATCCAACAGGGCATAAGTCTCATTCAGGATACAGCTCTGTGTGGTGTCATCGGCTGCAAACACAACACGGGGGTGCAGTCCTTACTAGTCATTCAATTTGGTTACTCAATCATGAGAACTAATACAACTGCAAGACGTATTAAAACTGACATGCCTTGCTCTGATTTTAATGTTTAACTATCAAATCCTTATTTTAATACTTATATACAAAGGTGTAAGACATTTAAATCTTTGGGACTCTTACTGTGTTTGGCTTTGAGACTCTCCAAGCTGTGGTAGAGGCGTTCTCCAAACAGAGGTCCAAACATGTTGATCAGACTGCCTCGGCTGTGCAGGCACAGGGTTGGGCCATCCATGCTGCAGTAGTCCAAGTTCAGCAGGCTGGCGTCAAACTTGCTCTCTTCCACATGGAACTCGATCCATTCCAGAACATTACGTTTGCTCCAGTACTGTGGGTTCACCTGGTGCCAAGGACCTGTGGGGGGGCGGGGGGGGCAGAGTTAGCCTCTGAAACATCCACACCCACAGGCTCATCAAAGACAAACAAGCAGGTAATAATGTGATACAGTTGACAACAGCAGTCCAGAGGTGAAGTTCAGGTCTAACAGCTATGGCCTTGGCAAACACAGGTGAATAATGTGGCTGGACTGCACCCTCCTACAGGAACATAACTGTTTTATTGTTTCACCTGAAGTGAAACAGTGACTGATTCAGTGTTATCTCAGTGCCACCAGTGCCCATGTAAGAGGGTGCCACACTTCTGCCCTGCTCCTGTGGGCTTTGGTTCTGCCACTAAGGACATTGGTTTGGGTCATAAAAAA
>NC_137518.1:18385000-18415000 GCF_041902795.1 Electrophorus electricus | reverse complement strand
GTCACATCAGTTCCACTCCCACACTAGGTCACAGAAGTCTTTATATGTTACTGATTACTTTGCTATGTTGAGAGACTTTTCAAATACTTTCAAAGGCTATTACCTTTCAAACAGGCTGTTTTACTGCTTTAAAAATAACTTGTACAGGTAAAAGTTTAAACCTTTTCTTCATAAAGCTGTATATAAGAATACATATTAGGTTAGGCACTTACAAAGAGTCACATACTGTCAGTCCTTTCTGCAAGCTCCAGGACCCCAGGGATGTCAGAGTAAATGTGAATGGAGTTTCTTCCACTCTGTTCACTTTCCTCCACCCAATAAAGACGTTCTTCTCAGAAGAGGAGGTAGAAGTTGTGTGCATGTCATTACAGCTAGGGATGCTGGTTGGGAAAACATCACAGTAAGGATTGCCAGGAACTGTAAATTTTACATCATTCAATATTTATCAGTCAATTGTGTATAGTTTCATTTTTGTAACCAGACTTGCCTCTTTTCTTTTCCATATTTCCACATTTATCTTTATGCCTTTCTTAAATTATTATTAATGTAATAATAACAATAACAACAACAACAACAACAACAACAATAATAATAATAAACACTTCTTTCAATTCTTTCAAACAATAATTTGGCTACTGTTTTACATACATGCCTTTATTTTATTTATTTTCATTGTTAAGCACATTGAGCTACATTTTTATGTATGAAAGGTGCTATATAAATAAAGTTATTATTATTACTAAGAGTTTGGAAAATAAGTAAAGCATGCTGGTAAAATCAACATGTGTCACACAAAGGAAAGACTAAGCATGACCTGGCATGATCTTAATTACTTTGGTTTTCTTTATGTAAGAGAAAACACACCATGATCCGAAGTCTAAGAGTTTGGCCAAACCAAAATCCACAAAACAGAAACTTGAAAACATGCTGACCCCTGGTGGTTAATATGTGCAAGGTCATGCCATTTTGAGCAAATGAAAGTTTTCAGACTCAAGACTCAAGACATTTTGGACTCTCTCTGTCTCTGTGAGTGTTGTGTGCATATATTGTGTGTGTGTGTGTGTGTGTGTGTGTGTGTGTGTGTGTGTGTGTGTGTGTGTGTGTGTGTGTGCGCATTTGTTTGTTGTTAAAAATCAGGACAAATTCAAGAATACACACCTTTGACTTTAGGACGTGCTGAAACCTCAGCACATAAATTGATGTCCTGATTTTTCAAAGTTAATATTTATTGTTAATATGTTCTATTCCCTCTAAAATGGCTATTCAGCAAAAAATCTCATTTTTTCTAAAGTTTCACAAAAAAATGGACAAAATCTGTGTGTCTCGCATTTTTCTCAACGTGTGTACACTTCAACTAGTGGACACTTTAGGAACTGCACAAAGTGTATACACACCGCCCACGGGCACAATCTAGCATAATCAAATAAATCACTTGATAGCATTGAATATTCTTAAAATACAGCACATCTATCAACATAAAATTTCTTAGGACTAATATAAGTACCTGCTTACCAATTTTCAATCATCTATGTGCAACTGTTCTCCAGAAATCCCACGCTGAATACACCGTGTTTTTTTGGGTACATTTCCACAACAATAGTGTTTGTCCTTTTAAATAGCCTTTTAAAACAGGCTTCCAATATGAGATAATATGAGGTAACTGATAAATTCAATTACCATCAAAGCAACTGCATGACATGTATGCAGAATGATAGTTTTGCTAGTTGTATAAAAACGTGCATTCCATGTAGCAGTGTTCCTGAAAAGAAAAATAAGACCCTCCTTTCTGAGATTCTGTGGTTGCTATTGTTGCTATTGGGCCATGAATACTTCTTTTCTTTGAGTGAGACTCGTTCACACCTAGGGGTACCAAGGTTTGGGGGGGATTTTATATATATATGTGTGAGTAAAGTACTACAGAGTAAAGGTGCTGAGGCTACTGCTAGTGTAGGCTGCACTGCACCACGTATTTACACAAAATGCACTCTGTGTAATGCTTGTATGTAATGCATCTATTATTCATTCCTGACATTTACTTAGTGCCCATGAAGCTGTACTTTTAAATTTTTTTCGCAAAAGTCTCGCTCATGCATTTACAGTGCATTTGTACTACCATTCACTCAAGCTGCTTTCTACAAAATCTGTCGATCTCATAATAAAATCACCAAGCTTCATGGTTCTGATTGCACACAAAAATCTGAGGTTCTGCGCTTGATTTTCCAGAAGATGCATTAAAATAATGGTTTGACAGTGTACACTGGCAAGTTTGCCACATTCATTCAAATACTGTATATATTGTGAAACAAAGTAGAAGTATATGATGTTGGTAAGTCTTTACAGTGATTCTGTTGTGGCTAACAACATTATTATGCACAACATGGCATGTAGCACACAGCCTTAAGTGGTTGATTGCTTTTATAAAACAGCATGCAGCATAAAATATGAAATGCATTTCCAAAACCAGCCTTTGCTGTCCTCAGCATTAACCTTCGACTAGCCATGGTGCACTAAATACAGAATCCTGTCATAGCTGTGCATATTATACAGTGGCTTCCAGTATGGCTCAGCCCTTTACACATGGACTGGAATTATCCATTTTATAATGGTATACTGTCCAACATGTTGTTGAGCAATATGCTTTCATTGCAGTGGCACCTAATGTGAAACTTTTTATTAATAATTTTTGTTTGTTTATGTTTCAGGTTATGGCATGTTTGCACTCCAGTACATCAGAAAAGGTGACTTTGTTGTTGAAAGCATGGTGAATTAATCAGCTGTAAAGAATCCCAACAAAGGAGAAGTATGTACACCAGTGAGGAGTTGACAACCATATAAGTCCAAACTGCAAGATAAAAAAAAAGTGTATTTAGAGGATCACCACACCTGTGTCTGTTCACAATCCTTGTTCAACCAGGTGATTACATATAATCACATATGATTACGGAGAGAGTGCCCGGCCATGGAGAACAAAGGTTTGTAAAATATTCATCCCAAAATGGCTTTTAAAATCATTTTTCAGCTTCCTATAATGAGAAATTATGTTCTGTTGATTTTGTTGAATGTTGAAAATATATGGAAATATCTCTTGAAAATGTATTCACAGTTACTACTCCTGGAGCAACTCTATCTGATGCCAGTCCAATATTCAGCCTTTACCTAATTGTGAAAGAGCAGGTTCTGAAAGCCTCTCAAGTGGTAAGTTATGCATTTTGATTTTATCCTTTAGTTTATTTATAAAATCCTGATTCTATCCATGTGAGTTTATGAGTGTCTTTTTTACTATTGTGAATTTAGAAATTTAGAAATGTTTTATGTCCCAACTTTATTCCACAAGAAAATGGAAAGACTGGAATAACATCCTGGAGTTTTTGGTTTACTATTGTAAATTTAGAAAAAGCTATGTAAGTATTGTGTCCTAACTTTACACATCTACAGAATGGACAGTGTGTGTAACAACGTCCTGATTTTGTCAATTGTAGTTTCCATACGTGTTTTATCACTGCCAATTTAGAAATTGCATCCTATTTTTACCCCACTAAAGAATAGACAGGCTGTGTAATAGCATACTGATTTTGGTCAATGGGTAATTATGCTCTCTTTGTAATGAAAAATACAAGTGTTTGATATGTTTTTAAATGATATCAGTATGCCCAAGAAAAGCATATTGTGACAATCTATGACATGAACTATAAAATATGTCTTGTGAACATGTCCACAGGTAATAAGTGAAACCACTCGTCCTCCAGAAACTATATCCAATGGTAGTCCAGTTTTCAATCTTGATCCAACTGTGAAAGAGCAGGCTCTGAAATCCTCTCAAGTGGTAAGTTACGCATTGTGATTTTATTTACTGCTTTATTTATAACATCTAGATTTTATCCATTTGAGTTCCTAAATGTCTTTTGTGAATTTAGAAATTGCTGTGCAAATCTTGTGTCCCACATTTACTCCACTAGAAAATGGAAAGGCTAAGTAATAACATTCTGACTTCTCCACTGGAGTTTCTGTCTTACTACTGTAATTTTAGAAATAGCTGTGTGACACTTGTCCTAAATTTATACCACTACAGAATGGACAGTGTGTGTAACAATGTCCTGATTTTGTCCATTGGAGTTACTGTATGTCTTTTACTATTGTAAATTAAGAAATAGCTGCGGTATGCTTTGTTATCCTAACGTTACCCTTTTACAGAAATGAATATTCTTTTAAGTGATAGATATCCCTTATACTGATATCACAATAACGATAAAATATCTTCTCAAAATATCCACAGGTAATGCGTGAAAGCACTCCTCCTGCAAAAACTGTGTGATTACAGTCCAGCTTACATCCTTGACCCAACCATGAGGACGCAGGCTCTGAAAACCTCTGACATGGTAAGTTACACATTCCTGTTTATTTATTAATTAAATCTTTATTTTATCCATTGACGTTTTGGAACGTCTTTTACCATTGTGACTTTGGAAATTGCTGTACAGATCTATTGTTCCAGCTGCACTAAAAATGGAAAGACTGTGTAATAGCTTCCTGACTTTGTCTTTTGGAGTTTCTGTATGGCTTACTATTATAAGTTTAGAAATAGTTGTGTGGCAGTTGTACCAACTTCACGCCACTAAAGAATGGACAGTCTGTGTAGTAATGTTCTGATTTTGTCAGTTGAAGTATCAATGTCCTGTTACCATTACATTTAGAAACCATTATTCCTGTGGCAACAATATCTAATGGCAGTCCACTGGATATACACACTGCAGATTCAAATAGATTCAAATAAATTAAAAGAACTCCACAACACCCAAACTGCAAATTCATACAATCCCTCTGCATGAGACTGAAAAACAAAAACGACACACACACTTCAGTTTCAAACTGGATTAAAATTACACAAGAATGATTTTTCTCAATTTCCTACTGGGTTAAAATGCTTTTAGTCCTTGCTGCAGATTTGTACCAGATTAAAATGATCAGTTATTCCAGTCAAGATAAAGAAATAATATGTATCGTACAGTCACGTTGGGTTAAAACTGCTCCGCAGGCATTACTGGCATACAGATACCCTACAGATTCATACTTGGTTAAAATCATTCCATAATCATTACTGTCTATCTAACTACTGTCTTAATATCTTAATATCTGTATTAAAAGTATGCAAACTATAGATTCATATGGAATTAAAACAATCCATTTTGTTATTAATCATTTAGATTAAATGTAAACATTAGTGCTTTAGATAGTATCCAAAGCTGAGTAATTGACACATCCGTTGACGGTGGTCACAAGGACAGAAACGTTGAATAAATTTAAATATGATATGTAACCAAGTTTTGTCTTGATTACTTAGTTTTGTCTCCTGAAAGTTGAAAGTGGTAATTGTGAGTAGAGATACCTTAATTTATGTGCAGCTGTTACATTAATCACTGTAGCAGCTGGAGTTTTGTTTCTGTTTTGATTTTGTTTTCATATAAAATGTTTTTAGGTATTCCTGAGTTAACAGATCAAGGTTTATGTGTGTGTATTATCACCTTAGGTTCAGTAATCTGGACCCCCTGCAGTTCGCGTACCGCTCCAACCGCTCTACAGATGATGCCATCTTTACCACACTTCATCTGGCACTCACACATCTGGATAAAAAGGGCACCTACGTAAGAATGCTGTTCATAGACTTCAGTTCAGCATTCAACACCATTGTTCCTCAGCATCTGATTGGAAAGTTGAGCTTACTGGGCTTGAACACCTCCCTCTGCAACTGGATCCTGGATTTCTTGACTGGTAGACCTCAGTCAGTCCGGATTGGGAACAGCAGTTCCAACAGCACCACACTGAGTACTGGTGCTCCCCAGGGCAGCGTATTCAGCCCTCTGCTGTTCACACTGCTGACTCATGACTGTGCAGCGATGCACAGTTCGAATCACATCATCAAGTTCGCCAATGATACGACCATGGTGGGTCTCATTAACAAAGACAACGAGTCAGCATACAGAGAGGAGGTACGAGAACTGGTGAGCTGGTGTAAGGTCAACAACCTGTGTCTGAATGTTGACAAGACAAAAGAAATGGTTGTTGACTTCAGGAGAGCAAGGCGAGATCACTCCCCGCTTGCCATTAACGGCTCCTCAGTGGAGATCGTCAAGAACATCAAGTTCCTTGGTGTTCACATAGCGGAGAACCTCACCTGGACCCTGAACACCAGTTCCATCACCAAGAGAGTCCAGCAACACCTTTACTTCCTTCGGAAGCTGAGGGAAGCCCATCTCCCATCACCCATCCTCACTACCTTCTACAGAGGTACTGTAGAAAGCATCCTGAGCAGCTGCATCATTACCTGGTTTGGGAACTGCACCGTCTTTGACCACAAGACCCTCCAAAGAATAGTGAGAACAGCTGAGAAGATCATTGGGGTCTCTCTTCCCTCCATCACGAACATCTACATAACACGCTGCATCCGGAAAGCCACCAACATTGTGAAAGACCCCACACACCCCTCACATGAACTGTTCACCCTTTTGCCATCTGGAAGAAGGTACCGCAACATCCGGTCCCACACCTCCAGACTGTGCAACAGCTTCTTCTCAGAAGCCATTAGACTCCTGAACTCTGGCTAACTCCAATTCCAATTCAGATGCCAAAATCGGCACTTTTATACATGCTTATACAGTCACACACATACACACACACATACATACATATCTATACACACACTCACACATTGTTTTGCATCTGACTAGTGCTGAAGTCAAACCTCACACAAATAAACTATGCACTCCTGTTGCAGTCTTGCACATTATCCTACTTGCTGCTAGAGTACTGTACTAAACCAGCACTGTACTCTGAACTGTTCTGGCTGCTACCGGTGACTGCTATGTTCAGTATAGCATGTCACTGACTCCTATGCACAACTCACTTTACATATTCCCAGTACTGTGTACTGCACTAAATAATTGCACTGTCTACTCATTTTGTATTTGTCCTGTTCTGTATTTATTATTGTTTATTTAATGTTTATTTAATTACATTTTTGCACTATATTGGACTGTTTGCACTTGTGTAGCATGTTGTCTGTTGCACTGTTGTTTTGTGTTGCACCATGGTCCTGGAGGAACATTGTCTCGTTTTTGTTGAGTACTTGTATATAGCTGAAATGACAATAAAACCTCTTTGAACTTGAACTTTGAGATTAGGTTAAGCATGTCTTAAATCAGTTAAATGCCGTAAATGTAAAATGTAAGTTTGGGTGGGTCAAGTTGTAGTATGTCAGTATAATTATTTTGGTAAATTTCTCAAATTTCTTAATAATGGATGAAATCAATCCTTAAAGGACAAAATTATCACATTGCAGCCCATCGCCAGAGAAAAAGCAAGTTCCTTCTGAAGAGGTATGCATATCAGTTCAGCTGTAGTACATTGTTTTTGTTGTTTGGTGAGTCTACTTTTTCATTTCTTTATTATCTTCAGCTAACTTCAAACCATTAATAATTTTCACATTAGAGTACTTTGCCATTTAATGTACATTGCATTAAAAGGAACCTGCTAACTATATTAAAGTAGTTTTTATGTTTAACTCAACATAAAATTTATTGTATAGAATCCTACATGTTACCTGTTCTAACAACTGCAAGTGAAAAATGATTAAATGATTAATGATTAAATGATTATATTTTATGCAAATATAAATCTATTACCGCTTCATAAAAATAAGTATTTTGGTGACTGAAATCCAGTATTTTCATTTTTAATTATTTATAGGTTTTGAGTGACATGGACTATGATGATATGGACTATGTACTGGATTCATATGACAGCTCCTCAAATAGCAGCTTCTCCAAAACCCCATCCCGAAATGAACATTGATACCTTTTCTAAATCCCATCTTGAAATTGAAATTAGCACAACTGAAACACGTGACTCTGCATGTGTGGCATCAATGCCAATTTCTAAAAGCAATTGGCCATATAACAAAAAAGTGTTTTGTTATTATTGTGAAAAGCCATACTCGACAATTTCTAGACACTTGGAATTTGTGCATAGCAGTGAATCTGAGGTTGCAACCGCTTTTAGTTTTCCAAAAAATTGTAAAGAAAAAAGAGTGAGATTGCGAATTTTAAAAAACAAAAGAAATTTTGGTCATAATGCCTTGGTAAGCAACGGGAAAGGAGAGATGGTTGCATGTAACCGCCCAAAGAACCTGCTACGAATGCTTTCCTTTTTGCAAGACCAAATGTTTGGACAAGTTATCGGGGGGGCTGATTGCATTCGGTAATATGCCAATGCTAATGAAATTAAGAATGCAAATGTCATCACATCAACACAGTTACGTAAGCAAGTCACCACATTGTCAGCTGTTTTAAACTTGAAAGAGCATGAGATGGATCAACTGGCAAGTTTCATGGGCCATGATATTAGAGTTCATCAGGAATTTTATTGTCTTCCTGAGAGCACATTGCAGTTAGCAAAAATGAGTAAGCTTCTCCTTGCCATGGAGAAAGGAAGGCTGAAGGAGGTTCATGGGCTGAAACTGGGTGATAGAGTGATTGACCCTCTGGGTAAGTGCTTTCAGTCATCAGTCCTGTTCTTCATGTTCTTGGCAATTGTTCCACATTCTCATGGCTATGTGGAATAATCTGTATGAGTAAATGGATGGTTCTTAACTTGCTAGATGATGTGGATGTGTCCAATGATGAAGTTGAGCAAAGTGAGCAGGCAACATGTACAAGTCAGGATTGTTGGTGTACAGCATATTGAATTGAGCATGGGGTTGAATAATTTAATTTTAATATATTAACGCTTATTGCCAAAATAGAACATGGTAAATTGGTCTTTATAGTCTATTTTTTACAAAACCATATTAATTTCATCATATTTAGCAATTGTTAATCACTCATGACCACTATCTATTATTGCATATAGACTGAGTTACTAGTTTACTCAATACAATTACATCGTACTTGCACTGTTTATTTTAAATTGATCACTCACTTTATAGCTACCTTATAGCTAAAATTCTATATTAAAATAGAGTAACTGCATAGAATAGGACACAAACTAGGTAAAGCACCTGGGCCAGCCTTTTTTTTTTTTTTTTTTAAGGGAAATTTACGTTTTAAGAAAGAACTTGTCATAATCAGTGTTATAGGGAATAGGGATAATGGAGAGAGATTGAGGATGTAGACATGATGTAGGAAGATGGAGAATGTAAGGATGATGTAGGGATGATGTAGAGAGATGTAGGTGAAGTCAATGAACATCATTCAGGACTTTCTAGAAGTACTGGCTATAGTGCAATTTATCATGACAACATATTGCCTTGCAACAGTGCGTATAAGTGCTTCACAGACTACTATAACTGTATCACTTCTGTCCTGAGAATTATCCAACACTGATAGTAACCAACTAGCAGTGGGCTTTAGGTGGTCCATTTCCACTGATATTTATATTGCAGTACATCTGCTTCATAAGGTGCAGTTTATTTGCTTACAAGACACTGGTATTTATTATATTATATTATATTATATATATATTGTATGACATGTAAAATGCATTGTTATTAAATTGCTAGTGTTGCTATAAACAAGGTTTGTAGTCCGATGCAGTGTTTCTTTGTTGCATGTAACTTTCTTTTTACTCTCCATTTAGAAATACAGAAAGTGCAGTTGCTTTTTACAAGTGCATCATTTGAAGAAATCTCTCAAACTGTAAACTGGTAAAAGTAAAGAAACTCGATACCACAGTGTACTTTGTCACATTTTTGGATTGTCATATCACAAAATTGCATATTGTCACACTTCTAATCATTATATAACAGAATTTCAGTCCTAAAATCTGGCTGATCCATGTAGGATCCTCAATGTATGCACACCAATAATTATTATTAATAATAAGACATTATTTGTTGAAAATATATTTTGTCTTAAGCTGGACATTTTATAAAAGCTCCTTGATACTATGCATAAAATCAATGTGGTAAAATTCATTGCTTCTCTCAGCTAATTGCATTATTTTAAGAATTGATCGTTTTTTGAGGGGGAACTGTGCTTGTTCTTGATTGTACCTGTACAAAATGTGGTTGGTAATGTCCCCACTTTTCACCATGTCCTTGCTTTGGTCATTTGAACAAGAAAATTTAGTGTGTGTGTTTTAATGTCCAAGTATGTCACTAAAACTTGAAAGTGTCCTGACTATGCTGTGAAATTTCAGCGGTCTTAAAGAAACTAGTTGGAGAAGATCTCAGTAGCTGGGGTTAATTTGTGCATTTTTTTGTAATGTAAAACTTTTATTTCTAGACCCCTCAGAAAGGCATGTACCCAATTTGTAGGCTTTTTTCACATGTCCTGAATTGTCACAAAAACAATTGTGTGTGTGTGTGTGTGTGTGAGACAGAGAGAGAGAGAGAGAGAGAGAGAGAGAGAGAGAGAGTGCATATTGTGTTTGTGTGCTCTGTCTGAAGGAAAGCACTATATATCATTTATCTGTGAGGCCAGCTCTCCGACCTACAGTCTTTATATAGTACACACAGCAGCTGCTCCTAAGGAGACGACCCCCAAACACATACTGACCCAACACAACACACACACACACACAACCATGAGGTGCACACACTCAGAAATACTAACCCCCAGTGCACACAGACACACACACTACTCCACCTCCATGTGTACTCACAATCTCTCCCTCACACATAGACACCCAGAGTGACGTCTGTTCACACACACATCCACCCCAATCCACATATTCCGCACCCCCCCCCCCCCACACACACACACTCACACACAAACACACACAGACTCAGGGTTATAAATACTGACCTTACTGTCTCCATCACACTTAACCATGGCAGATAAGAGTACGAGCTCCCGGTTGCCAGGACGCAGGAAGGAGAGAGCGATGGAGAAGGAGACAGAAGTGGAGGTGAAGAAAGAGAGTGGTGAGGGTGAGACGAAGGCAACGGTGAACGGGGCAGGAGAAGCCGCGGCTAATGGGGATTCAGCCGCTAACAGTGAGACCACCAGTGTCGAGGGGGCACAGGGCAAGCCGGAACCCATGGAGTTGCCCCCATTCGAGACCATTACAGGGTGAGTGTATCCTCACACCATGCTGCAGTCACATGGACTAGAGAGCAGGAGTGAGAGATATCTCCATGCACGAGTGTGTGTGTGTGTGTGTGTAAGGGAGCAGAAATAGTTTGATGTGGGAGTTTCCTAAAGTACATTCGTAATAGCAGGGGTACTTCAGTACAGCTGAGGGAATATATTCTAGAAGGAATTTAATTCAAACTCTGGAAAGTGACACTTTTATGTGGAGTAGGTGCTGCACAGCACTCTGGGAAAAGTAGTTATACTCAGGTGGGGGACTGGACCAAATACATTTTAATGAACCCAACACCAGTGGTTCAGGACAGATGAAGACCATGAGAGCTGTTCAGTATCTGCCAATACTCAGAAAGGTAAGCGGAGTGTGGAATAATAAGCCTTCATAATAGCCCTAAATTGATTTGGCATTTGATTTGGCAGGCCAGAAACTAGTGGATTTACTGATTTTGTTCAATGTCATGGATTCTAAAGATATGCGAAATGTATCATTTTCACAAAATCATATCAGCAACATGTAAGCCAAGCATTTATTATAGAAAAACAATGAATGAATAGGATACACTTATTAATAAAATTCCAACCCACACACCTGCTTTTGTTATATATTGCCTTGGCTTGTTGGTCCTTAGCCCTCTACAAACATTACACTTTGACCCCCTGAGGTATAATATGTGATCCCCACTGCCCTAGAACCTTTGGGTGTCATGTTTCCTCTGAAAGAGTGTGGGTAAACTCAGAAGCAGACCAGCCATTATTAGAGCCAACATCCAGTCTCATTTTAATGTTTCAACACTAGATCTTGTCTAGATCTCAGTCAAGTCTGAACCAGCAGTTCTATGCTTTCAACTACTGATTTTGGCCTGTAACTTTTATAATAATGTGCAGTAAAAATCTAAAGTAAATAATAATAAACTAATAAACTAGACTTTAAATATGAATTACTAATGATTCTTTGGTCTTTCTGGCTAATGTCCAATAATGCAATGTGGGGGCTCTTGGGCCGTTGGTCTGTCATATCTCTCTCATCACAACCTTATGAACAACCATCTCACACTCACGCCCTTCAAAAAGTTAAATACTTCTATAAGGTCAATCTCTGTGGGACACTATAGGTCCCAAAGATCCATCTTGTGTCAGCGGGAAGACAAATTAATTTCTCATGTCCAGTACAGATATAGTCAGACATGACAAAAAAAATCTAATTCTAGAATTTTGAAGCAGTTAGCTTTCAAACAGGCTATTTTAAGTAAAAGTTCAAACGATCCATTACATAAAACTATATATAAATATATATTAGGATTTTCACAACATTATATGAGTTAAACAATATTGATTTAGTTGCATAATATCTTGATGGGACACACACTCTCTCTTTCTCTCTCTCTCTCTCACTCACTCACTCACTCACACACAAACACAGACGGGCCACTCTTGGATCAGCTGCAGCAAGTTAGTTACTTTTTCTAGTGCACCAGCAGATATTTTTAACAAGACACAGCCTCTAAAGCATATTGGATGTGCATTTCCTTTTCCGAGCTAGTTGAGTTAGGGTCATGGTATTTTATTAGATCTCTGTGGCCGAGGTATATCATGACATTTTACAAGCTGGCATCTCCTGTGATCAATTAAAGGTTTTGCTGGAGAGCCCCTAATGACACATGACAATGAAAATGTCTGGTAGCTGCCAGCTAAAGCTCTGGGGTTGGCAGAAGTCGGACATTTGCAGACAGTATCAAATAACTTAATTTTGACAGTGTTCTAATATGGCAACTCTGTCTTAGTAGTACTTGGTGAATACTGTGTCAGGTCAGTGAGTGAAACCTTTGGATGGACGTTTCTCTCTGGGTGTGTGTATGCTGAAGCAACACGTATAAATAGCCTATAGATTTTCACTGGTATATGAAGAAACCTTTTTTCTTTCTATTTAGACACAGGCATTATCAGACCCTGAGAACCCAGAGAGATTCTAACCATGTAGATCAAGCAGTAGGGCACCGCAGTTGGACCGGATAACAGTTTGGAAATGAAGAAAGTTTGATCTGGAGTATAGTTTGGTTTGGTCTGGAAGATAGTTTAGTTTGGAGGGTAACCTGTTCTCTGACACAACCCCATTCAGCAGGGCATGTTTGGTAGACTCTACACTTTGTTAGGCCTGGTATCTGAGCCTCTTGGGTTATTTTAGTGGCAGTAAAAATAGCCAGGAGGAGCTGGTATGAGAGTTATGCAAATCACTGAGTCTCAGGCATGAGTGTGGAGCAAAAGGCCAGAAAGCAAAGAGGTTTACAGCAGCAGAAACCTTGCCACTGTAAAGGAAATACTATGTGCTTCAGTGATTCACATACATTCAGCACTATCCTGTTCCCTAGGAAAAATGTTTATGTAAGCAAAGAACTTTAAG
The DNA here is from genome assembly GCF_041902795.1 of Electrophorus electricus. Lineage (NCBI taxonomy): Eukaryota > Metazoa > Chordata > Actinopteri > Gymnotiformes > Gymnotidae > Electrophorus > Electrophorus electricus. The sequence goes on along the minus strand of NC_137518.1, from coordinate 18,401,521 downwards.
GGAGTGAGACCGTAGATCAGATAAGCAGGAAGATGTCTCTCGTTTTATTGCCTGCAATTGCTTTACTGCCTGCCATTGCTTTATTGCCTGCAATTAAGGGATGACAGTCAAGCAAGATTCTTACCAGCCGGCCTGAAAGAGATAAGCAACGCTTAAAGCTGAATGGTATATGAGCCATAGCAACAAGAGGCAGGAAGTCTGTGATTGGTCAAGGCATACAGTTAGAATTGTATATCAAGCAATGCTCTGTATGACTCGGGGCTTCTCTTGGTAGTGAGCCCCACACTCTGTGGAATCTTTCTTTCCTATTAAAACCTTTTTTACTTATTATCCACATCTGACTCCCCGTTTCATTGAATTTCCACCACACCACCATGTCCATTATGTGACATACAGAAGAAACCTCATCTAAAACTGGTTTATTATGCTGAAAACAGGTCAAAATCAATGCATTATAAATCATAACTGAGCAGCACAAGGAGAAACTTGTCTGATAGAACAGAAACTGTTTGTAAGGTCATTTTTGTTGGGCCACAGTGTGGACAAAATACTGTCAAACTGTTAAATAATGTTTAGTTACCTTAAGCAACATCCATGTATCACTTTGCTAAACTGTGGATTTCTGCAGGGCAGTTTACTGAGTTCGCTCCAGTTCATCAGCACTTCCTACCCATCCGTGTTCCCACCTCTACAGAGACCGCCTCCAACCCTTCCCCTTCAAGTTCCAGTTTAAGAATGTAGAGTACTCGTCCGGCCGGAACAAGACCTTCCTGTGCTACCTGGTGGACCAGGGGCGTGGCAGTGATGGGGTGCTGCGTGGCTATGTGGAGGACGAGCATGCAAGCGCTCATGCCGAGGACATGTTCTTCCAGCTGATCCTCCCAGACTATGATCCGTCCATCAACTACAACGTCATTTGGTACGTTTCGTCCAGCCCCTGTTCCGCCTGTGCTGCCAGGCTAGTGGACATCCTGCAGGAGCGGAAGACCCTGCGCCTTGCCATCTTCTCTGCCCGGCTCTTTGAGTGGGAGGAGCCTGAGATCAGGGCGGGGCTGAAGGCACTGGCAGGGGCAGGGTGTAAGTTGCGCGTGATGAAGCCCCTCGATTTCTCATACACGTGGGACACGTTTGTGGAGCACGAGGACCAGAGATTTACACCATGGGAGGACTGTCAGGAGAACTACGAGTACTACCAGGAGAGACTGGCTGATATTCTACAGTGAGCGTGAGTGAGCATGCATACACACAGACACAGACCCACACACACATATACAATCACACACACTCACACCAAGCACATATGAGTGCATTTCCATGCATATTCTCACGGTTGATATTACTTTCAGGGCTACTACCATTATTAAATAATGGGAAATTAAAATACAAACTGAAAAATCCAGAGAAACAGTTTATGTTGGATGGAGGTCCTTCATCAGCTGTGCAAACAAAGTGCTGTTTCTCTGGAAACTTTGTGTAGTTCACTGCTATTTTTATTCCTACCTCTACAGGAACCTGAGGATGAAGATCAGATAAGAGCTGAAGACACACCCCTTTCCCAGAGCCTTGAGAAGAGCAAGAGTGTGCGTGTGTTTGTGTGTTAGAGTGTTTGGTGCAGAATTGCTGAAAGAGTCTGATAGAGACTACACAGGCTTTTGTCTGTTCCTCTGAAAGAGAGCATTTTGGAGCCAGAAATCTCACACAGAAAACTTTCAATGTAAGCTGCAACAATTCTTGTTTTGTTACAAAGAATTTTAGATTTTTATCAGAAAAGACCTTTAATACTACCATGATGGTGATATAGATGAATATGTCAGGTAGTGAAGTTAAAAAGCTTTGTATAGATATTATTGTGTATTTAAACATTTTGTTGTTGTTTTGTTTTAGTTACAATTAGATATTGTAATATACTTTAAGTCTGTAAGTGCACCGCACAAAATGTTCCCTCTGCATAATGTTTATTATTCATATTTCTAAGCTAAAGCATTTTAGGAGCAATACATTTTATGAAATAAGACAGGATAAAAATGTATTTGTATGTGTTCATGAGGTTAAAGGACACCACAATAAAAAGTGGTATTCTTTTTGCACCAAGAATTGCAGGAATCAATAACTGTAAGCTGACACAAATTTTATTTTATTAAGATTATTTTGAATGTGCCTTTAGCAAAAGAAAAAACATTTTAAAAACATCATTTCATTTCTGCCCTTGATGATTATTTTTACTTAATATCACTTGTCTGTATTATCACATTGAAATATGCAATTTTAAAATATCTAAACAAAAGCAGGTTTATTGATTTTCTCTTACATACACAGGACAACTCAATGCAAAAAGCCCAAATAATGAAATGAATAAATACGTTTTAAAAGGTCATTAAGAATAACAAATAAAACGATTATCTGACTCTAACTACAAATAGCATATCATGCATTAGCGAAAGCTGGCTTGAATATGCATGGCAGTAATAATAGATTCACAGATGTGCACCTGTAGCCTCTCACAGGCTGTTGCAGCCTCTGCACTTGTGCATCAGTGCACTCTGAGCACAGATATTGTAACATAACCAGACACAGTCAGAAGAGAGGAGACTGGAGCATGTCTCAGGGTACCAGAGCGGAGGAAATGGGGTAATGGGGCGAGGGGGATTGGTTCTCTGGGTCAGGGCTATTTTTCTCCATCCCCCATGCCGGTGGGGAGGTACGGTCTGTACATGTCTGTCAGCAGCATCTCTAGCGCCCCCTGGTGGATGCTGCTATCTGTCGCAGGATGGGAGAGAAGGTGCAGGGGCGCGCGAGAGTGCCATCTAGAGGCGTGCTCATCAGAAGACGGCGTGTGCGTATGTGCCGTATGCAGCCCCTCCATGGCACTGGAGAGCCAGATCAGCCTCTTGAGACTCTGAATGGAGCGACCACGGTCATGCATAAGCTGATGTTCTGTCACTGACCGCCTACGAGGGGAGAGAGAAGTTATATTTTTAACGAACAATTAAAATTAATAAATACGAAAGCAATACAATGCTTGAAACATCTATCCTGGCAATATCAAGTCCACGGACAAGAGAAGAGCAACCCTCTAACTACATTGCAAAACACATATTTATTACACCATTCTAGTTCACATGGCTCCATATTTATTCCTCGCATAACAACATTTTAATTCAAAAGTGATCCTTGACTTCAACAAGACAATAAGCGAAACATCCTGTCCGTTTCTGCCTTCCATTTTATTCTGAGAGAGAGAGAGAGAGAGAGAGAGAGAGAGAGACACTAAGCCTTTCAACCATGATAGAGTCTAGCTAATGAAAGCAGAGCTCAAACATGACTAGCGATCATCAGGACAACTGAAACAACTGTTAAACTACAAAACAAAAGACCTTCTAAGCCCCATTGTGCACTGTGGCAGACAATTTAAATTTTGCTTGTGTTTCCACACTCTAGCAGAGGGTTTCTCAGTGCCAAGGTGTTTTCACAGTCCTGTGATAAAAGGACAACACTTTTCACAAACGAACTACTTTTACCCATTACTATTGGTTTTAAGACACTAGTTCTAGCACAAACACTACCAGTTTCATCAAAGAATGAAAAGCACAATAGATAAAGACTGTAGATGATGCTGTAATGCAGGAGAACACATTTAAAGCACCTCTCATTCTCTCCACTTTTCACCATTACACCTTAGAGTGTCTTAACCAACTGCATTAACGTCTGGTATGGGAATTGCCTCAGACCACAAAATCCTGCAACGTATGGTGAGGATGGCAGAGAAAATTAATGGAATGTCTTTGCCTTCTCTCTAGGCTCTCTACCAAAAACACTGCATAAGGAAGACCATCAACACCATCCCAGTCCTGCCATATCCGAAGAAGATTCCAGGGAGTGACTTCTGTGTACTATAATAAAAGATGTAGAGACAAATTTGCAGTGAAGTACACAAGGTTTCCAGACATTCTCCAGATGAAACGGAACAGATGTCCTTCACCAGCTGTGTAAACAACGAACTTATCTTGATTTAATGTATCATTTTATCACAGGCAAAATTAGACCTTGGTTTTAACATTATTAATACTGCTCTCATTTTAAGACAAATTAGCTTGTTTTACCCTCTCGCTCTCTCTCACTCACTCACCGTGAGATGTAGCACTTACCTCTCATTCTCCTGACAGTGAGTGACTGTCAGTGCCATCAGTACTATGAAGCCAATGACTGGATGACACCTCTGGGCTTTCTGAATCATCTGTATATGAGCCAGGCAGAGACATAAACATACACTGTATGCCTGCTACAACAGTGCCTCCAAAGCCATGCACTATGTGTAACTGTAATAGGTAAATACCACTTCACAGAGACATTATGTCACATTAAAGAACAAAAATGAAAGCTTTACAGAAAATATATCAAAATGAAAATAAAACTTTACTTTAAACATAGTTTAATTATTAACCTACTTTTTAAAAATTGGCTACTTAGTGCTTTTAAATTAACTAAAATTTAGTTGATTTTACTAAACAAATTAGTAAAATCAATTAAATGAAAATTCAGGTGAATTCAGTGGCTGTACCATGGTATCTGTGTTTTTAAATCTCTGTATGTGTGTTTTCAGCATAATGACACAGCTGACATACTCACGTTTTGTGTGGGGAGATAACAAGGCCTGTCAGCTCTCCTTGATATCCGCTAGCACTATGCTGTCAGTGTGTGTGTGTGTCACTGTGACTTTTATACACTCCGCTGGCCAACTCTGCCAATAGAGCATTACCTCACACACTTCAGTCAACAAAAGACAGGATGGGCTTTCACTTCTAACACCTTTCAGAGGTGAATCCATTTCACATTTGCACATAAATATATTTTCAGGTAATGGAATCTTGTCAGAGTGTTCATTCTGGTGGTCAACATAGTGATTCTTCTGTAATCCCTTTAACAGAGTAAGACTTGTCACAGAGGTTTTGAACTATATTGTGTGCCCAGGTATCTCCATCATAAATGCATAAGCACTGAGTCTATGTGAGAATGCTAGTTTGTTAAATCCATCAGAGAGGCAATATTTCCCAACACGTTTATCTTAATCAATGGCTAAAGAGCATGACAGTCAAGTTAAGAGTCATGTTAGTGTGGCCTTGAGTTAATAAAGAGAAATTTAAACATTCAAGGGTGCTGAGCAGTTTACTATAATGTCTTATTTCTTGCCAAACCTCTAACAGACAGCACACAGCATGATCTAACAGATTAGCCAAGTGTAAATCCTTCCTCAAATAACACATTGCTACTCAGTACCTGGTTACTTAATGTCAGGAGTGAAGTACATCACTAAGCATCTCAGAAGCCTCCATGAAGTGTTTAAAGAAATAAAGGCTGCAGGTGTCCTGCTCTCGCACATGCCTCCTACCCCTGGCTGTTCCGTCTAAGCAGAAATATTTTCCTCTTAGTGATGTATCTCAGCTCTGAGACCTAGTTACCAGGTACTGCCCATCTCACACGATCACCGAGTTATGGCATAAAGAGAAGAAACATGTAACCTCTATCACTGTAGCAACACTTAAATGAGCTGGTTTCTGTCTGTGAGCAATGCAGGTGTGCGTGCGCGCAAACTCATTATTTCCACACTCTGAATTCTTGAGTAGAATAAACCATCTCCACTAGCGACCATTTGGCCCAGAAGGACAAATGCAAGTCGAAAATACAAAATGGATAAAAGAAAGTTGCGCAATGTATACAGTTTGTGTTAAATTTAAGGGCAAGCATCGAATCACTCTTCTTTGTAATGTTGACTGGCGTGACCGGCAATCGTCATTAGCCTTCATTTTCAGTACATAAACACTGTATTAACGTCTGATGGGATTAAACTAAATGTAAATTAAAGGCTACATATAACCGGGATAAGAATAACTTTGACAATAGACATTTTCTGACACTTATTTAACACATTGCTTTACACGTGTAAGTGTTATCCCGGATGCCCACGAGCGGCTCGTTTCTCCTTGCCGGCCCCGCCCATTACGTCACAGTGAACGCCTACGTCAGGGCGACAAACGGCGACGCTCGCGCCGACGCCATTTTACAGCAGAGAAGACGGTGAGCGCTTCGGTGCGAAAGCTACGGAGGACCACAGAATTAAGAACACGGTAAATATGTTTTGTGCGGTTATGTGGCCGCGTAAATTGTTAGGCTGTATCAATTGGCTGTGTCAGTGCATCTTAGCGCGCCTTTTTGTTACGTGGTTTAGTCGCAGGAGCATTTCGCAGGCGACGGCCATTTTCGACAGCTATCTTATCTTAACTAGCTTGACTTGGCTAGCTAGCTAATTATCTGGCCGCCTATATAGACAAGAAATACCGTAATCGGTCCGGCGGTTTGAGAGTCAGACACTTTATAATGCGTTTGGCTTCAAATGATACGTAGAAATAATTACACTAACGCAAAAAAAAACCCCTCACTTAGAGAAATGAGTCCGAAATGGCTCGGTCACGTACCTGCTTAATCTGCCAGCACTCCCCTGCGCCATTTTGAAGTGTTTAACAAAGACGGGTGTGCTCGTGGGTTACGCTCAAGAAGAGCTAGATTAGGTTAGCTGGCTGGTTCAGAGCCAACACTCGTTATACTGGAATATATCGCTTTGCAGAATTTTGAATTTTTTACGTTACCAAGAGCTTATCGAAGTTAACCAAGAGGATTAGCTAGCGAAGTAGTCGATTAAATGCAAAGCAAGGCCTCATTAGCTACTAGTCTTTAGCCAGTTAACGTTAGGCCCAGTTAATCTTACCTCCCCATTTCAGCTTTCGCTTACTGTGGCTTTCATCTGTTGCGTTATGGAAATGTATGAAGAGCTGAAAGAATTTCCATGTGCTATGCATTTCCACACCATGAAGCTAGCTAATGTCATTCATCAGACTCTTTTACGTTTGAAGATCTCAAACATGCTAGCGCTTGCTCGCGTTCATACCTAAGGCTAAAAAGGCGGCAATTTGTTTGAATTTATGAAGAGAATCTTAAATTGTTGTACGAATTGTTACTTTCTCTTTACAATGTTGTGTGTGTTGTGTGTGTGTGGAAAATGTATATTACATGAAAATCTAAACGAACGATTCTTCTTTCAGTTTCTCATTCGCGTTTGCAGAGTAACCGTTTTTGTTTAGAGAATTGAGGCCTATTGAAATGGGAGGTAAACACACAATTTTTTTATACTTTGCATGCTAATTTGTGTACAAGATGTATTGTAATTTCTGATTTCGTGTACTAAAACAAATGAGTGCACTTCGGGCCTGGAACAGCTTGCAGTAGCGTTTCCAGCTCTTTCGGAATGTATTAACTTGTATTTTTACGTAATATTGAACTACTTGCACATTTAAGCACGATTGGGTTTGCTCTGGAGGAAACGTGGATGTATTTGAATAATGCACGTTTAAATTTTCCCACCTACATTAGATATTTGTAAAGGGAAAACCTTTAGAAATTGACTGTAAATCTTTCCCAGTCAGAATGCTTCATTTGAGGCACACTCACCCACTTTAGTTTTTTAGAAATATAAAGCATTATTCAAATCATACCATGGAGACAATGGGGTGATTGATTTTCACTAATACTTACCTGGAGTGGGGTATTTTTAAGATTCTTACCAAACCTGCAAAAATATTTGGGCATTAAGGGTAGATTTGAGTATTTTTTAAATGTGTAACTTATTTTCAAGATAGTATTAAGTCCTGGCTTCAAATGCTGGCTACTGCTTATGTCTACTTTTGTGCTAGTGTAGCAGTGTTGCTAAACACACTTTTCTTTCTTCAGATCCCACCATGCATAGAGACTGCCCTTTGGATTGTAAGGTGTATGTGGGGAATCTTGGAAATAATGGCAATAAATCGGAGCTGGAGAGAGCTTTTGGCTACTATGGTCCTCTGCGCAGTGTCTGGGTGGCCAGGAACCCCCCTGGTTTCGCATTTGTTGAGTTTGAGGACCCACGAGATGCTACAGATGCTGTCAGGGAACTGGATGGCAGGTAAAAATGAAGAATCATAAGGGAAATGGGGTGGAACAGCTGGTGTAGTGGTGTGGTCAAGTCCACCACACCAGGCAGTCTAGCAGGCAGAGTCTGGGGGAACCAAGTTCACAATGAGCATTGTGTTGGCTGAGCTGGTTGTGTTGGAGCAGGAAGACAGGCATACAGGCTTTTCAGCTTGCTGGGTTACTCAGCCAATTGAAAATGCTTTGCTTAAATTACTGTCTTAGTGCTGGTTTATTTCACCGACTGGTGTATTTTGTGTGTGTGTGTGTGTGTGTGTGTGTGTGCGCGCGCGTGCCATGATGCAGGACTCTGTGTGGTTGCCGTGTGAGGGTTGAGCTGTCCAATGGTGAAAAGCGTTCTCGGAACCGGGGTCCACCTCCCTCCTGGAGCCGACGCCCACGCGACGACTACCGCCGGCGAAGCCCACCTCCCAGGCGCAGGTAACTCATCTCTCCACTCACTCGTGTGACGTGTGATCTTTATCAGAGATGACTAATCGGTTTTTGCTCCCTTCTTTCAATATAACCATCCCATAAATCTCCTGCTCTTTGAGCTTCTTTTGCTCTTTCTGCACGAGCTGTTCTATGCAGTGTAGCTCCCCTGTGATTCAGATGGCATGCAGTTTTTCATCATCACTTGCCATTTGTTTGATCATTAAATTGCAGATGTCAGGACAGCATGGACCCAGTGGTCTAGCTGCTTATGTGTAAATGCCCAAGACTGGATTTTAAGGTTTTAATGGTTGTCTTTGGATAATAGCACTTGATTTAATAATGCTTTTGTTATTGTGTTCCAGATTAGTTTTGGAGATGTAGATTTTCACTAGGAGAGTAGTGTTAAATGTTTCAGATCTCGCTAGCTTTTTTTGGAGTGTCTGGTAGACATTTCTAAAAGGCAATAATATATGGAAGACTGCAAAGTTCTCTGCCTCTCATAGTGAGAGTTGGGGGTGGGGGGCTAATGGTTGAATTGCAATCTTTTGTTTCATTTAATGAAGGTTGTTTATTTTCTTTTATCATCTATATTAATAAAATGAACCCCCGTTGCAGAGTCACCACCATGCCTCTTCTCACCAACCTCTGAGTCAGTCAACTAGTCCTCTTTCAGCATCATGTGACCAGCGTGCCCCAATCAGCTGGCTGGGTTCGTGTCACATGACCCAGGCATGGCCAATCGTCAGGTCGCACCAGCCCATTGGTTCCTGAGCATGCCGTTCTCAGCTCCTCCTCCTCCAACCTTAACACCCAATCAGCAGCGGCCCACTTCACATTCCTGACCAATCAGCGTTTTACGTTCCCAAATGTCTACACTACAATCCACCAGCAACAGCCTTCGGCTAACCAATAAAAGCAGGAAAAAACCACTACAACCAGCCCCCATCCGCAAGCCAACTAATCAGCTGGCAGCATCTGGCCTGCCCTATTCCGCCAGTCCCGCCTCCCCGGCCGGCAGTCCGCCTCCCCTTCGCCATTTCTAGCTTGTTGAAAACCAAAAGACTAGTAAGTTTTTCCTGCTTCATACAGTTTGATGCTGAATACAGTTGTAAAATGAAGAGGTTTCATCTTTTTGAAAAGGAGTCTTTTCATTTGAATCAAAAATACAAGGGTTGGTATGCAAAACGGTTTAAAGGGGGACAGTTCTTAATTGAAAATCATATAGGAAAATGTTTTCCTTTTTAAGTGGTGTAATATGGAGCTGTCTCTCTTTAAACTCCGAACAGCAGGTTACATAATTCTTTTCTTTTTCTTTTTGAGCATTATGATCCAGTGCTCCTTTGGTCTCATTGACTGCGTTGTGGGCGATCGGTTTTGTTTTTTGATGCACTGAGTTGTCTTTCTTTCCTTCTTTTTCATTAAAAATTGCTATAGTAACAAAGGTCTCTACCCCCACCCCCCAAAGTGCCTTAAAAAGGCATTCTTGGCCCTTTTACTGCCCCAAATTGGCTTCATGTTGGGGTCTTAATGTGCTGTTTTCCAGCCACAGATTAAACCCAGTCTAAGGCACACAAAGGGAGGGTTTTTATTTATTTTAATCCTTCGGTCTGGGACTTGGTTTAGGCTGTGTCTGGAGAACTACCTGTCTCCTGTTTTAAAAGTCCCTGTAGAGCTGCCATTATTGACCAACCCTCACGTGTACTGTTCTGGCCCGTGGAGCTAAATTCCTTCTCTCCCTCCCGTAGCCTGGGCCTGGTGAGAGTGTTGAGTGCAGGTAGTTTCTGGCAGGATAAGGGCTAAAGGGGCAGATAGTAACTGTTTTCCCCCCATGTGGCTCACTCTGGCTCTGTTTGTCGCCCCTTCTCTCCTCTCCAGATCCCCCCGTAGGAGGAGCTTCAGTCGCAGCCGCAGCAGGTAAAGTGCCATACCTTTTCATGGCTCCCCTGGCCTCATCCCTTCCCTTGGTTCTTGCTCAGGTTGCCACACAATTGAAAAACTTATATGCATACATGTCTGTCTGATGTGCCTTTAGGTCTCTCTCCCGAGACCGTAGAAGGGAGAGGTCTCTGTCCAGAGACAGGAACCACAAACCATCTCGATCCTTTTCCAGATCAAGAAGGTACAGGGTTGTATTTGCTTCTCATTAGCCTGAAATGACCTGAACACAGTATCCAAATGGTGTTCTGATGAATACTGACATGGCTGTTTTAATCTTTGACAGTCGCTCCAGATCAAACGACAGGAAGTAAGAGACTGCTCATCGTTACACAAGGATTGTGCAAAGACTGCGATAACTCGTCTTTTAACTCCACCGTTATGGACTCTTATGCCCTTTGAGTCATTATGCTTTGTAATTTTTTTTTTTTTTCCCTCCCTCCTTTTTATAAAATGATCTGGTATTTTAGAGCGGTTATGTTTGCGTTCCTCTGTGCTGTGTGTGTGGGCTACACTGTACTGTGCTTTCATTTCTCATCAAGCAGCATTCCTTTTTCTTTTCTTTTCTTTTTTTTCTTTTTTTTTTAAATGCATGGAAGGTCTGTGAAATGTAAGGAGCCATCAGCCATTTTCACTGTGACGAGTCCCTCTTACACATGCCCCGAGCTCATTCTTCCTCAAGGGGAGACATGAAGTGGAATTTTGCTTTTTGCTTTTGTAAGTTGGTGTTGGGGTTCTCTCTAAATTTGGACATCTTGACTGCAGCTTGACAGGAAGTATGGCACTATGAAGACCAGTTTGACCTTCATATAGTTTAGCTCCTTTTTTTTTTTTTTTTTTTTTTTTTTTTTTCCCCTAGTGTTTGTACTGTTTAATGTTTATCTGAAATAAAAAAAAAAAGAAAGAAAAGTGGTTCCTGGGTGGTGCTTTAATGCTGTTCATGTCTACACACAATGTCTAAGGGAGTCTTCTGTCCCACTACTGTTTGAAGCCCTTTTACTGCCATGGTGCTATTGTAGGCAGTCAAACCAATACAGTGTAGCTCTAGATAGAATATGTAATTGTAACAGCAGAGGGTAGTCTTAAGATATGCATGGCCTGTCCAAGAGGATAAAAGCAAGCAAGAATTGCAAGATGAATATTAGGCAAGCCTTTCTTAGTAGTTCTTGTATACTGGGATTCCTAAGCATGTATACCACTTCCTGACACCTTCAGGAATGTTGCACTACTGAGCAGGCAGGTTTATCTGCTGTATGGTATGCTCTTTATTCATTGCAATATTGGTTTGGCAGTACTGATGTTGCCAAATGTCCAACTGAGCCCCTGCTAACACCCCCCTCCTCCCTATTGTGTGTACTGTGAGCATCTTGAGCAGTGGTAGCTGAATGTCCTGTAATTCTTTTTAATTTTTTTTTTAAATGAGACCTGTCATCCAAGAAATGTTCATTGAATTAAGGTTACTTTTCATGGTACCCAATTCTTAGATGCTGTTATGCCACAGAAGAGTATAGGTGTCAAAATAACAGTACATTGCTATTACAGTATGAGTATAGCTGCCTGTAATAAGAATCTGGTTGGAACATGTTCCCAAACACTACAGTGCATACCTCCACCAATAATACAGTGCAATGGTATTTACAAAGTAATTAGATCACCTTTGAAAAGGTGGAGTTATCACTTTTGTATACAAATCATCTGATGTAATGTTTACAGGAGTGAAGAAAAATTGCAGCTCACAGAATATTATCAGATAGCACAGAAGTGCCAACGTGGATCTTAAATGGAGCAGAGTTGTACCCTGACCCTGATGGCCTTTTCCTGCGTCGTCAATCCCTCAGTCTCTATGAACCTCCTCACCTCACCAACAGTGAAGGTGAAACAGCAGATAACTGACTCAAATAAACTTGCTTTTGTTTCACGAAAGGCACTAATGCTGCTCTCCACTCTGTACCAGCTTTGTCTTTATTTTTTCACCAGCTTTTGCTTAATGAGGTTTAATTTTTATAATAATACACCTTTCAAAATTTCTGTAATAGTTTATCTAAGTTCTCATTAGCTGCTGAGGCGTTCCTCCCTGTGTGCTGATTCAGCTGTAACTCCACAGGTTTCTCTAACCCAGCTCTTAGCGCCACACCCGGAGAGTGTTTACAGCACACCTGTAAGGCATGCAGGTAACTAAGGTGTTCATAGCTTGTTTGGCTGGGGATCTAAAGGTGTGATGTCTAGTTGTTTGGGAGTGTCTCTTTTATCACATGCCTCAAAAGAGTAATGCTATCTGTAATCATCGAGGATGATTTTTAATCCCATTATTCTTCATATTACATTTTTGGCATTTACCTGACACTTTTATTCAAAGCAACTTACAATTATGACGAGCAATTGGGGGGTGAAGGATCTTGCTCAGGGGCCCAACAGTGGCAACTTGGCAACCTTCTGATTATAAGTCAAGTACCTTAACCACTAACTTTGATGTTAAACTTGCTTTGAGGTGATTTCTATTAATAGAGAGTACTGGGTTACTTTTTAAAAACTTTTGTTGTTATTGAGTCATTTCAATAAGAAGTGACTCAATAAGAGTAAGAGAAGAGTAAGCCTCACTGTTATATCAGTGATGTAATAAGTTACACAGCCTGTAGTTAGAATTTGCATTAGCTTCTCTCTCTCCGTCACACAATTGCTCTCGATTAACCTGAACCCTTTGTGTTTTCACATTCTCACCAGCAACAGTGTGTGCCTTATGGCTACACTTAAAAGGAGTCCAATTACAGACAGAGATCCATCAAGTGGCAAGCGCAATTTGTCAGTCATTTTCTATCCCATTTCTCATTGGTCAGTTTCTGGACACAGGATCACTGACCAGATGTTATTTGGGTGGCAGATTAATCCGAGCATCACTATTGCGTTGGTAGTAGTATGGTGGTAGTTGCTGAGCTGATACAAGTTTATCAAGCACAGCATTGCTGCTGGAGGTTTTACACATCTGTATCAGTGCTGGGGTGATCGGTCTGGGATCCAGAAATATCCAGTCAGCGTTGGCTCAATGGTTAGGAACTGACCAAGCGGACAGTGGAGGCATAACACTATGTATTTATTAGAGTGTGTTTATCAATAAATAAATGTTTATAATAAAGTGGGTGGTAAATGTTGTCATTTCATGATTTGCTTTCAGAATGAGATGGAAAATGTTCAGTGTTAATTAGAGGCTACTGTTCCTCTTCTCCTCTCTGTCCTTATTGTTAGACCATCAGTGCTCCTACTGACTCGTACTCAGGCCTACTGCACCGTCTGTGTGAGGTTTTCACACTGCCCTGTGGTTGTGCATGTTCGGAAATTCTGGAGTGCTGCCAGATGACGAAGAGCTGGAAGATTACTCTGGAACCAGAATGTGTCCATGGTGACCGGATGTAATAATTTTCCTGCTCTTTTAAATAAACTGGATGTACATCAGGTAGTTTTATCCTGTTCTGCTAATCAGTCACAATCCCATTTACAAGAAATTCCCAGTCATCTTTAAGGCCTCATTCCCTTTGCCAGTGAAGGAAATAATATTAAAGATGATATTTATTTAACAATGTGAGACACTTCACATTGGAGTTACTTTAAAAAGGCTTTAAAGAAAAGAAAGTCCAGGTTTACTTGGTTCACAGTCAGAAGATCCTACTGCAATTCATAAAACATGGAATTAAGGTGGATAAAGCAAATTTAGATGCAATAATTTTTTCAATTTTGTTTACAATGAACTTGGGGGGGGTACCATAATATATATTCTGACACAATTTTTCAAACCAATCACGTGATTGTTAATAAATTTCAAGCCTAAATAATACATAGCTTAATTATTGAATATTCTAAATAACATCTGCATGCTTTTAACATTTTTGCATAAAGTGGCCTAAAATGACTCTAAAATAGTCTTATTTATAGGATATGTCTAACGCTGATCGTGAAACTCTACCACTCCAGTTTTCATTTCTATCAGAAGTGAATCGAACAGTAATAGAATACTGTGAGGATGATCTAACACTAACACACTGGCTAATGCACATGAACAGCTAGTCAGTTACAGCAACATAAGCATAAGCATTAGTCCATGACAAATAAATTCTTTAAACACGTTAAAGAATTTCATTCTGAAATACGTTTCTGTTTGAAACATTTTCACGAAGTGCCTTTCCTTCTTCCTAGAATTTAACCAATCTGTGGAGTAGCGAAGAACATCGAAAAGGCAAAAAGACTCTGGCTACCAGAGCTTAGGGCGGTGTGGTGGACATCCACATCACCAAGAAACAACGCTGTAGGCTAGGAGTAAAGAACCGAATGTTAAGGGTTGGATTTCCACCCCGCTTGGAGGCTCTGGGCGTGACTAACCGACTTCTCGTCAGCGAGATAAACCAGCCTGGCTCTGAGAGCGCGTGGAATAGGCGGAGTGGGAATTTCGGCTCATTGCAACAGGAGACGAAAGGTCGAGTTTCCAGTCAGTATCTGGTTACCGTAAGCTATGACATTCTTCATTTTATGCGTGCATAACGAAAGGAAAAGATAGACTATGCAATTACGAAACACTGATGATCAAGTTAGAGCAGCAAATTACAATAGGGAAAAAATAAGCTTAATCATTTACTTTTAGTCCTGACGCAGTGGTCTTCCCAACATGTAATATGGCCTCATTAACATCCAATATGCGATTATAAAATACACATTTTGTAAATAGACCTAGACATGTTTTAACTGAACTGGTCGCGTACGATTTCGTGAGACGCGTTGGAATGTCTATAGAAAGATCCCGCAGGAGGGGCTTTGGACATCGGGCCCAAACATCCTTCCGAACAGCGCCGGATAGAATCACGTGTGTGCTTGTGTTTACCGGGTTAAACACACGTGCTTTAGCCACTAAACCCCGCCTCGTCTCGAGCGGCGTGTCGACGCCCACGCAGGAGACTCGCGCGGACCGCGCAGAACAGCCGTCAGTAGGTGGAAGCAAAGTGGACAGTTTCCTGGAATAAACGTCCACACTGACTTATTATTTAGCTGAAGGCCAGCTGAATTCGACTTATTTTCTTTTAAAAGTAAATGACAATTTAATAATATCTTAAGCTTCTTAAGGAACACATTATCTTTTTGCCATTTTGGTAGACTCATCGCTGCCCATGTAAGTTGAATGTTTTTACTCATGATGTCTCATTTTATTCATAAGTAAATCAAATGGTGGACTCAATTTTTGTCTTTAAACCTGGCGATTACAAGAAAACCTCTTTTAAGGTTCCACTCAATGTCATGTTGGAACCGATTAGAAAGGTTTTATAGTACATATAGCCATTTCTCATTTAAAGTTGGATTACATCAGATAATTTAAATCTGGAGGTTTTTTAATTTTATTCTTTGCGGTTGTGCTGGACTCCTCGACATGACTGAGGTGGTGTAGACCTGAAGCACCCGGCAGTCTGGATGTGAGTGCACGAGAACAAAATTCACGTGGACAATGACTATTAGGAAAATAAGCAGAAACTGCGGATGAGTCACACTGACCTCTGACCCAGAGCGCAGGAGCGTGTCTTACCGCCACGGACTTGAATCTTCTCAGTACTTGTAGTGGGATGAGTGTTCGTTGGAATCTGCCATTAGAAACCACAGTTGCATTGGGATTTTGAGTAAAACGATTATGAATATATTAGCACACGTACTTAATAATTTATTTTAACCATAGTTACACATGTTTAAAAATGTTTAAACATTTTTTAAATTTCACAGATGGCACTATGCATATAATATCAATATGACAAAAAAGTATTGAGGGAAAATGTTCTCCTCCATAAAAACCGTAAAAACCTAAAAACCAAAATTTTACCATGTGTTAAACACAAATTTGAGTGATATCTATAAGTTAGGTTCTAATAATCAATAAAAAGTTTATCTATGTTAATACATGAGTATATTTATGTGAAAGTGCTCATGAATCTTTATGCTGTGTAATGCCATATGGGCTGAGACCACCCAATCAGGCTCTGCCCCTTACAGTCAGACCCCTCCCTGTTCTGTCAGTCACTGCCCCTGTGCAGTCAGGCCCCGCCCATTTACAACCAGGCCACTCCCCTGTACAGTCAGGCCCCACCCTGTGCAGTCCCAGACGTCGTCTGATCCCTGCATGTTCCTGCCTAT
>NC_137518.1:18327500-18380000 GCF_041902795.1 Electrophorus electricus | reverse complement strand
GACAAGCTCTCCCTCTGCTGTTAGCATTACCGTTAGCAGCTCTTGGCAGCCCCACATTTTGCAGTGCTGAGACCGTTGTAGCTGTTAGCTTTGTGAGGAACTGCTTAACCAAGAGTGTGTGTGTGTGTGCCTGGTTATACTTGAAAGCTGGCATGTCTGTGCACGTTGAGTGCTTTCAAAAAGATCTGAGACACAGTATGACAGTGTCCATTTAATCCCTCCTCTCCCCTTCTGTCTGCTCCTCCCTCTATTCAGAGCCATCTACACGCCTGCGCCAATCTCTTCCCCTCCCTCCCTCCCTCGCTCTCTCCCTCGTTCTGTCATATGTGTTGGAGCAGCCGTGGTGTCTGTGACGGATTGCCTACATCGCTGCGCTACCTGGAAGAGCAAACAGAGGGAGAAGACGTGATAAGAGCAAGAGGAGAGGAGCGAGGGATGGCTAGGAGGAGGTGCAGCCTCTGCACTATCAGCCCCAAGCAGAGAGCCGTGACGCAAAGAGAGCACTGGTTGCCTTACGAGGATTTGGAAGGATTTTGAGAGGGGAGGAGAGGGGGATAGAGGAGCGAGAGCGAAAGAGGGAGAGTGGGATGGGCCTTACAAACATAGCTGCACGGTGCTAACAATCGTGGACTAAATAGCATGGTAATGTTATCTAACCTAATCTGCACATCACACTCATGTTCTCTCTCCCCTGGATCAAAATAATCATCGTTCACTTTTCTTACCCATGATGCTCTGTATGTGTCATGCACATTTGTGAAGGCACCGTCACATCGATGCACCTTCGCAGTGTTTGCGCTTGTCCCTAGCGCAAGGCTGTCATTCAAACATATGTTCATCCCTTCATCCATCCATCCATCCCTCCATCTCTCAATCCATCCATTCATTCACTGCCTTGCTCTAGCATAAGCCCTTTCACACTTATTGCTGGATTGTAGCTGCAGCCATTGTTGCTTGTTTTGTGTGTGTGTGTGTGTGTGTGTCTTTGTGTGTCAGACACAGACACACAGAAAGAGCAATGAGGATTCTGGCCTGAACAGCATTCATTTAAGTGGCATGTGGCTGCAGATGATGTGTATGTTTGTGTTCAGTGCCCATAGTCTTTGTGCCGTGGAAACAGACTGATGGCTCAGGGAACTGGGCTCTGTGATTCAGCACTGCCAGCGTAACCCAGTTTCTAAACCTGTCAGGCACTTGCCTGTGGAGGAATACCAGAGCAGAGCAGAGCTCTGTAGATCTCCCTGTCCTTTTGTCTCCTCTCTCTCTCTCTCTCTCTCTCTCTCTCTCTCTCTCTCTTCATGTTAGCACACTGCTGCTGATAAATCAGAGAGACACACGCAGAGACAGTCCTGGGCTGGCCTCATCTTTACTTTGGACATGTGTGCATGCTTAAAGTGTAGAAAGTTATGTTTCTCTGTGCATGTGTAACTCTGTGGGTTGTCAGTCATGTGATGGGTGGTGAAGGGTGTGTTTCTGTGTCTACTGGTTGATAATGTGTGTGCTATTTGCTGTGCCTTTACTATGGCTGAGGAGACAGTCCTCTGAGCTAGGCAGAGGAAATGTGATTCCTGTAGTGTTTTACATGCTTTATGTAACTTTGTTTACATTGTGTTTGTTTATATTATTTGTATTTGTTTACATTTTATTAGAAAGTAGATTTGTGGTTCTTTTTAGTGATTAGTCCTGAATTAGATGTATTTTTGTATTACATGCTCCTGTGTCCCATAGTGCTCCATAAATCAGAATCAGAATCAGAATAATAATCAGTCAGGCTGTATTGTTCTTGGTTACAGTAGCTCACACTGCACAGTTGCTTATACACAGTACACCAAGAGAAATTTCCACCTCACTCACTCACACACACACACACACACACACACACACACACACACACACACACACACACACACACACACACACACACACACACACACACACACACACACACACACACTTGTAAACCTATGCTATTTGATATTCGCACTAACTGATATTACACTGCTGATTTTGTGAATGTTTAGTAGTCTTTAGTCTTTTTGATAGTCTTCAGTGATAATAGTGCACACACTAGACTTTAATAGTGAGCTTCAATTATTTATTGAACTATTGATTTATTCTTGGAGATAATGATTAATGATAGTAACAGCTCTAATGTTGTTTTGCTTGTGTTCATTGTATGTGAATGACTGTTCAGTCTAATCCTGTAGATCTGGGACTTCTGAAATGGTTAGTTAAAGGCTGATTTTTGTATAATGTAGAAGAGGTGGTGTGCATCTGTGTTTCTACAACTAGGCAATACTCACTCTTCTCTGTTTAATTTTGGGTAAAATTAAGAAATGCTGTTTGTATTTTTGTGTATCTCTGATTGTATGCCTGTGTTTGTGTGTGTGTGTGTCTTAGCTGGATAAGAGTGAGGTGTCAACGCTGGGCCTGCCTCCATCTACAGCCCATGGAGGCTCAGATGGAAACATTAGTGTTGAGGGGGCGGGGTCAGGGGCGGGGTCAGGGTCAGGGTCAGGGGAGGTGCAGGGGGAGGTGCAGCGGACACGCGCCGCCCTGGAGCATCTTCAGCAGAAGATACTGAAGCTCACTGAGCAGATCCGCGTGGAGCAGGAGGCTCGTGACAACAATGTAGCAGAATACCTGAAACTGGCCCACAATGCTGACAGGCAGCAGGCCTCACGCATCAAACAGGTGTTTGAGAAGAAGAACCAGAAGTCAGCACAGACCATTGCTCACCTGCATAAGAAGCTGGAACACTACCACAGGAAGCTCAAGGAGATTGAGCAAGTGAGTCTCTGTGCATGTGCGCATGTGTTTTATGATTACAATCTACTATTCAGGATAACTAGATAAATAGAGTGGTAAGCTATCCGGTCAAGTTAAACCACTTTTCACAAATGCTAAACATTTTAATTTAGTAATACTGAAAGCGCACACCTCCTTTTGGTTGCTCAGAATACTGTTAGAATTAGGATTGGGTTTACGACTTGGGTTACAATCTTAATACATATAGGTAGTTATATACATAAATACACATTGTAAACTGAATGAATTAAACATTACGGCAAACAGATACTCAGTACTGCAAACAACTTTTAGCATGTGTCATATATTCTATGTTACTGTTTACTGTTTTGAATATATGCAAAACTTGACTGTGTAATAACAAAAAGGTTTTGAAAAGATTTACAAAAAGGTTTGATGTTTATGTTTGGACCAGGCACAGATTATCTCAGATGTTTTTATGAATAGTTACACTGAAAGAGAAAGCCTGTTTCTTGTACTTTCTCATATTCTGTACTACTGGAGTTGTCCTCCATTACAAAACCCCATCTTTTTCTCCCACTTTTCCACTTTCCCTCCCTGCTCTCTCTCTCTCTCCCCCCTGTCCTCTCTTCCCTCTCTCTTTTCTTCCGTCTGTGCACGTCTGATAGAACGGCCTTGCGCGTCAGCCCAAAGATGTCCTGCGAGACATGCAGCAGGGCCTGAAGGACGTGGGCGCCAACGTGCGTGCCGGCATCAGCGGTTTTGGCGGGGGCGTGGTCGGGGGCGTGGTCGAGGGCGTAAAGGGCGGTGTCTCGGCCCTCACACACACGGCAGCAGTCGTTTCAAAGCCAAGGGAGTTCGCCAGCCTCATACGCAACAAGTTTGGCAGTGCCGACAACATCGCCCACCTGAAGGACACTCTGGAGGAGGGGCATGCGGAGGACACGCCCAGGGCGCTCAGTGGAAGCGCCACCCTCGTCTCCAGCCCCAAATACGGCAGCGAAGATGAGTGCTCCAGCGCCACCTCTGGCTCCGCCGCCGGCAGCAACTCCGGAGGGGGAGGGGCTGGAGGCGTGGCCATGCCAGGGGTGGGTGTGGTCATGGGAAGCCCACGATTGGATGGGCACCACCACCATCACCACCACTCGTCTCCATCATGGGATGCACTGCTAGAGGGCCTGCAGGAAATCAAGGCAAGTCAAACACACGTGGAGGATGCCATGGAGGACTTGAGGAACCAGCTGCAGAGCGACTACTCCTACATGACCCAGTGCTTGCAGGAGGAGCGCTACAGGTGGGAACCTAAGGGGCGTGGGCAGCTATGGAAGCAGCAGTGCTGTAGCCTGTGACTACTTACAAATGGAAAGAAAGTTAAAGTGTGTATCCCAGACCGATTGAATGCGGGCACAGATGTGTGTCTGAGGTGGAGGTGTGTAACTGAGCACCAGCTGATAACTGACATTCCTGGCTGAGCTGTGAGTACACTGGCACTCAGTAAGCTGCACTTGTGCTAGGTGTTTCTAATCGCAGTCTGTGTGCTTGGTCAGGTACGAGCGTCTAGAGGAACAGCTTAATGACCTGAGTGAGCTGCACCAAAATGAGCTCAGCAACCTAAAGCAGGAGCTGGCCAGCATGGAGGAGAAGGTGGCCTACCAGTCCTACGAGAGAGCCAGGGACATACAGGTGAATGGATTAACTTGGGACACACAGACATGATGTGTGTGTGATGCATTTATGATGATGCACGTACATGTGTGTGTGTGTGTGTGTGTGTGCGTGCAGGAGGCAGTGGAGTCATGTCTGACGCGGATCAGCAAGCTGGAGCTGCAGCAGCAGCAGCAGCAGGTCGTCCAGCTGGAGGGCGTGGAGAATGCCAATGCCCGCGCCCTGCTCGGCAAGCTCATCAACGTCATCCTCGCACTCATGGCAGTGCTGCTTGTCTTCGTCTCCACCATGGCCAGCTTCATCACACCGCTAATGAAGAGTCGCGCCCGCATCGCTACCACGGTTGCCCTCGCGCTCTTCTTAATCACCTTCTGGAAGCACTGGGATTGGCTGGAGCTCTGGTTGCTGCCTGGCTGAGTCATGCGACCATGGCAGTCTGCCCTTCGTACCAGAATCACGGCACAATTATGTATACTGCTACTGAAACCACAGAAACTGAATCCCGCTGGGACACATCCCATTACACTATTTCCCCTGAAAACCTTAAAGAAAGGCTGAAAGGATGATGGACAAACAAAAACGACATCAGCATACTTTTTTTTCCAACCTTAGAAGAGGCTGAAATACGTTTGTTGTGGGATTAGGAATCACGGCCTGATCACGGCCATCAGGGTGCCAAGAAGCAGCTCCTTGCCGAGCCTGGCTGAGCATGCAGGACCTACACACACAGCCCTGCTGCCCAGGTTGGTGGCTTTCGTGTGATAGACACCTGCCTTCAAAGTCACCCACGGTCACTACAGAACACACTTTGAATCGAAAACATCCGAGGATTTCAATTTTTTTCAAACCATTTTTGCTTTTACTTCACGATTATGTGTTACTTCATGATTGTATGGTTTCAGGAGGATTGCACGTTAAGTGAACGTGTGAGTGGTCTTCTTGCATGCGTTCTCAGTATGATCAGTGGAAGTGATCAATAAACGGCCACTGACCATTCTGTCATCGACCTCACGTTTCATTGCTCCCACTGGCACTACTAACGTTAAAGTAAATGTCATTAGTACTGAGGGGATTTATTTTCTAGTAAATGGGTAGTGGGTGAAGGCGTCTTTGTACGATAACGCCTTTGACGTTTATAATCACTGGTTATTTTTTCATTGGAGTACACCGCCAACAAATAGTATAACTATGTGTACATCTAAATTATACTCCGGCACAGTAGAGCATGAACAAGAACATTTTTAAATAGCACCCCAGTCAATACTACAAAGTTGCACAACACTCAAATCCATCGTTTCTCTTTTGTAAGCACTGGCTGTAAAGTGTCATGAATGCCATCATCTATGTGAACCACAGGCATATTTGGGCATAACGTTCATATTTCTACCCAGTTTGCTAATCCCCACTATTCCGTTGTAATCTTAATAAAGAAATTAACAAACGTGTGATAGTGGTTGTTTTTTTTAAAGTGGTGACGGTCCATGTTTTTAATTAATCTTCCCACGAGCCTCAAAATGGCTTTTTATTGCTATGGGTATCCTCAATACTAATCATAACTAAATCTTTCCAAGCAACACATAACAGTCCAGTTGTTCATACAGACCTCATGTATGTCTGGCACGAAATCCGTCGCAATCACAAGTACACCCGTATGAGGCTGCATCCTCTCGCGACTGGGACTGCAGTCATTCGCCAGGCATGCGCTCTTCTCTAAACTGCAAGTACCATATGCTTTGCACGAACAGCTGCGGAGCACGAGCCCGATCACGAGTGCCGTAGCTCTATTCCGCGCGCGTTCTCTAATCCGCGGTCGGATTGCATCACGCTCCCTCGCGAGGATCGGCGAGACTCTTCGGTACCTGCGCGAAGACACCTGGATATGTGAGCGTCCATGGACGTCATCGCTATCGCTGGACTAGTTTGAGATATTATAACGTTAATGTGTCGGTCAACAGAGGCCAGCGACGTACGTGTGCACTACACCTGATCCCTCACAACACCCAGCTAAAAATAAGACGAACCGGTGTCATTTGCATTTGCGGTGGCGGTGCTAGTTTGCGTCAGTGTGCCGTCACACACCGTCACTGAACGTAAACCCCCCTCCCCCGCAACACAAATGAAGAAAAACATCTAGTTCTCTCGCCGTGAGCGGTCCCACAGCGCTATTTTAACGTGTTTACTACTTACTTTGGCCTCGTGTCAAGTGTTAATTTGACCGGCCCTTAAACTGGGTTACCGCATTTTCTTGTTGCGTCGTGACGACCTCTGCTGGCTCGTCTGTTGAGATTTTTAATAAATGGAAATGTTATTCTGCAGGCCGATCCTCTACTGTGCACCAGCCAAAATGAAGCGCACCTTGTGATCCTCGTCGTTTAATTTTCGAGTCAAAATCAGGTTTAGTGTTTGCCTAAAAGTTAAGGCGAACACAAACCCTCCCTCGTGCACCATATGGTCACGGCCGCTCGCGGTCCGGTTTTTAGTACTGGCTCACGAGGCTTTACGTCCCCGCCGAAACGTAGCGTGCACGAGTTCCCTTCTCTGCATTCACCTCGAGAGAAGATATCGCTACGTTGTGGTTTAAACCGGCACAGGTTCAGATACTTAATCTGATCACGTTTGGGACTGTATACTAGCTGTTAAAAGACTAACTCCCAGAAATCGTGTGGTACGTCTTTAATCCCTAGCAGGCCAAACGCACGTGATCAATAAAGTTGATTACAGGTGCTCTTACAATACAGAACAAAAGGTACTGGAGGTCAGAGAATTTTAGGACCCCTATAGTCACCCCCCCCAGCAACCCTTCTTGTGCATACCCGCACGCGCGTGCACACAGATTGTTCTGGTCAGTAAATACTAATGTAAATGACCCCCCCCCCCCACCCTTTATGATTCTCAGGACAGTAACACAGGTCTCACTGTTTCCCTGGCAAAGAAACTTTACTATCCACATTAGAAACAACAGTAGAAAAACAAAACAACCGTATGACAAAGCTGAGGACCTCCTGATTGGAGTGTGTCATTTCCTGTCCTGTGGTAAAGGTCGACAGAGGCATCTTCCAGTCTGCCTTCTCCGATCTGGACCCAGCAGTCTGTCTTCCATAAAATCCTTCAGTTTTCCAGCAAAAAAAGTGACCAGCCTCACAGAGCACTGGCCTTAGCCTGCAGTCGTCACCACTCCCCATCAAACAGCACCAAGTCCATAACCTTGGCAACCAGCTCCAGCAGACCCCACTCTCCGGCAGCGAATGGCAGTGCTGCAGGTCAGGGCCAGTGTGCAGAGGCCGGTCTCAAATGCCCTGGTGAATTGAGTGTGCCAGCAGAGAACCCCTCTCTCCTCCAAGTCCTTCAGCTCACTCGCAGCTGAGGTGAGTCCTGAGAGCAGGTTTATAGCAGAGTCTTCATGTGGATCTGAACCAGCTGAATTCAGTGTGTAGAAAAAAAAGAGAAAAAAAAAAAATCTCTGAGATAAGGTCTGAGGAGACCAAGTGTGGCTATGGAGCTGAGTGACAGGCCTGGCCTAAAAGACTCAGGCCCTGATTAAGAATACCTCAGTAGAGAAATATACCTGACCTAAGCACAGCTGTGTTGGGTTATCACACCTGTTCATCCTGTTAGGTAGTCAGGCTGTTCCTAAACACTCATGTGTTGAGTAGCTAGGCCTGAGCTAAACTCAAGTGTTGGGTAGCTGGGCATGTTCTAAACACACACATTGAGTCGTAAGGTCCAGCCTAAACACACATGTTGAGTAGCCAAGCTAAACATACATGTGTTTGGTAGTTTTAAGATGATCGCTGTGTGTAGAACAGGATGTAGGCCTGAGTACTGCAAACCTCCTCCACACTACACACGTTCATCTCAGAGTCATTACAGTGGACCCAGAAACCTATGCACACACACAAAGAAAAAGCCATTAAGTGTTGAGAACAGAACATTAGTGGTAAACAAATCTTACAGTATGGTTTGCTCAGTAAACAGCAGAAATAATGCCCATATTTTCTGACCAAAGCCTATTAAGGCACACAAAAAAAGAAGCTTTGCATCATCCAGTACAGCTTGGCGTAGTTAATTACACAGAGTAATACACACAGACAGACAGACATACACGAGAAGGGCACACGCGCGCACACTATACTCACCCCCCTCTGTGTTATAGCAGTAGGCAGTGTAGTGTCCAGAGCCAAAGCCCTTCCCATGATGCATCACTACAGCAGACAGGTCGTAGGTGTAGGCCTGTCGGTGTAGAGAGGAGCGCGAGTCCGAACAGCAGTATGGCTCCATGTTCAGAACCTGATCGAACGCCACGTGGACACCTATCTTCTCCCTGTGGTTTCGGCCCGACCAGCTATACATACACACATGCACACATACAGAGACAGATTAAATTATAATGTCTTTCATCTTTATTGTACTGTAGTTAATTGAGTGAGCAGGGATAAGGGTGCAGAACATACCGGAAGCGTTTAAGGTGAAGCCGCAGCACCTGAGGTAAACGGTAGATCAGCAGCTGTTTGCATGCCTCGGACAGCGCCAACGGCTTGTGCGAAGACTTGCGCCTCTTTCCTGATTCACACGCATGCACCACAAACGCACACGCCCCCAGCAGCACATCAAACAAATTACAGTCAATAAAAGAACAAGATCACAGAAATAGCACTGGCAGTTAACCTGATGAGCTCAGACATGCAGCCTTTTGCCACCATGCCAAAACCACATGTTAACATGTGATAACTGATTTATTAAGAGTCAAAGCCAGTCAGCAGTGCAACCGTGCATACTAGGAATGCACCAATATGGAAATTCTGCACCGATGTCTTATATTTTCCAAGCACGTATATACCAAATGTCTATACACGCAAATTTATAAAAATGTAGAGACAACCAGACTAATATTACAGAGAACTGCATCATTTTAGTTTTCCAATTGTGTGCAAAAAACAAAAACAAAAAAAGGGGCATCTCCTGAGTCACATTTGTCTGGCTGACACTCCACACATCTGTTAGGGTGGTGTGCCTTCAAATGTGTAATTAAGTTTGTGGCGTTGATATTTCTTGTTTTGCCTTCTCCTCGCAAGAATAACTTTGGCTTGGCCCTGTTGAGCAAGTGGGCGAGCTAGCCTGTGGGTAATCACGGACCTCACCATCCGCGGTTGTCCTCGGATAGAGGCTTTCCAAACGCCTCGGAAATAAATGGATTGATTTCTAATTGACACCCTCCATTATTACAGAAAGAAATAATAAAAGGCTACACCTTCCACGATAAGCAGAATTTACTCGTCTTGTGCCTTTTGGTAATATGGGTGGAGATGGTGCGTGTGCTCACTGTTGCAGAAGTTGCATGCGTAGATACAGCCCTCGAGAGCCTCGGTCTCTGTGAACTTGGCGAGCATCTCGGTGAGCGTGCAGCTCCGTTGACAGGCAGCTGCGCTGGGCTTCTCCAGGCTGTGGTAGCGCTCTGGGAACTCCAGAGACAAATCCCAAAATGGCTCCACTGTGTTCGACTTGTGCTTACAGGACAGACACGTCACCTACAGAGAAAACATGAGATGCACATCAACGGCAATACGGTAGACCTACACCATCTACAGCGTACATGTGAGAGACAATAGGCAGAGAACACATGACACGTCAGAAATGTCTCCTACAAAGAACGTGAGACACCCATGACCTACAGAGAACAGGTGAGACACACGTCAACTACAGAACATTTTGAGCACATCAATTAGATACTGGATACATCATCAAGAAATATTTTCAACATTTGCCACATTTCAACAGTCTGCCACATTATTAGCATTTACAGATAGAGATGGCACAATATCAGGTTTTTCTGTACCGATATCTTGCATTTGAATTTTGCCTGATAAAATATTGGCAATGTATTGATTTTCATTAAAAACCATTGTGGAGCTGTGGTTCCGTTTGGGGGAATGTGTGTCTGGGATGCATTATATATATACCATTTTTACAGATGATATGCATGAATGTGACAAATTATTAAAAAAACAAAACAAAAAGGAATCCGTTTATAAGACTAAAGCATTTAATTTTTCCTTCTATTGGCACATAGTCAGTGTCTCTCAGTGAGACATTTATTGCCCCTTGGTCATCATCTTGGTTCTCAACTGCACGGTACTCGTCTACATTTGTCATTACTGAATGCAACTGTACTTCTTTTCCTTAATATTGACCTTATAATTATTCTTGTGAAGTTCGCCAGTAAATTGCTGTTCTGTGTTACACACCAAACACACAGCAGCCACTACCCGTGCAGAGACCAATACCACGAGTCTCTTCACTCGACTTCTGCTCAAAACCAATAGAAATTTAATCTGATAACGATTACAGGACGGTTATTCATTCCAGCCAACAATTACATATATGGATTTATTCTCCAGCGTCTTCAAAATTTCCAGTCCCCCTTAAATCTCAGCAAGCTAACAGCAAACATCAGCTTTTCCGATTTTTGTGCGGCTTGAACATATATAACCATAGAGTGATCATCTTCATGAACACAGAGAAGTGTTTACTTGTTCAGTTACTCCTGCTCTCTCTGTTACAGAGAGTTTTCTCCTTTGCCCGACCCCAAACTTTTCACGTCACGGCCAAATGGAAACGAGTTTTTAAAAGAGCGGATGAATAAACAAACCCGCGTTGGTCGCGTCTCCATGGTAACGAGCAGTGCTAACAGTACTGTGTGATTGAACTCCTCATGAGGAGACAGTTAACCTGCTCCCCACCCTGGGCATCCAACCACAGAAAACCAGCACACGTGTGAGTGCAAGTATTATTGCTTTTCAACATAATGGGCTTAATCGTTAAATCAAAAACGCTAACCTACAGTTTAACTTTTACAGTTTAAATCCTGAGCGTTGTATAAAACCTCTCAAACGAGCCTGGCTGTTATCATGATAACATGCTAAGCAGTGTCGTGCTCAGACTGAATTTGTAACGGTACCTGATCGGTTGTAACGTCCTCAACATAAAAGCAGATCCAGCACACGTTAAGACAGTCGGTACAATAGGAGACATTTTCATCTCAGTCTTCTTCAGTTTGCACTGGCTTCCTGCACAGACTACAAAGCCTGGCGTTTGCGGTTCAGAGCTCTTAATGGCCCTGCCTCATATCTGGCTAAACTCCAGAACCATTAGAGTCCAGCCGGACCTCTGCTCAGCTGAGGTGGGCCTATTTATTGGTAGTTTCTAGGATCACTTGCAACATAGGTGGTAGATGTTTTCCTCATGTGGCTCCTAAACTCTGGACAAGTACTCCAGATGATATTGGGTATGCAAGCTGCACAGGTTATTTTAAAACCATATTAAAGATTAGCATGGCCCCAAGACCATTTACTGAGTTCATTTTACTTTGCATTTCATGATTTGTAGTTACAGAAATGTACTTTGAGATTTTGGACTTGAAGTGCCATAATTTTTTTTCTTTATTTTTATTCATTATAACAGACAGCTAAGGGAAACTGTTGTATCATTTCAATAAATGTATAAAAAGAGAATGATGCAATAATAAAAAAACCTACATCCATTACAATCTAAATATTTTAGGATGATACATGGGAGAATTCCTTTGAAAAACTGTTCTCGTAGTTTTATTCAACATTCGATCATTTGAGCAACACAGTAAATTCTGGTTACCAATTCTGGTTGCTTTGCATAAGGTTTTGCTGTATCCATGCATGATGGGGCAAAGCCTGTGTTTACAGTGGTCTGGTAGTAACACATTACCTCTGATAATTACCTCTGGAAAATAAATCTGTTCTCTGGAGAGGGGGAAAAAAAATGTAAATGTGTATCGTTTAAGTTCCAAATATCTTTGTCCAAAAACGTTTACTAACTGCACCACCCCTAAAATCATGTTATGAATATGTTTGTGTTATGTTCTATGTAGAGAAAAAAATTAATTGTCTGAAGTAATAAAATATGCTACAGATGCAACAAAAGACTTGTCTGAAAAATGTTGGAAAGTCTGGACTAGTCCTTTAAATGACTTGGCTTGTATACTAGATAAACAGAACTTCTTTGCTTGCACCTGTCTGAATAATCTGGTTTATTTGGATTTACTGTGTATTACACATCTCCTTCCCCCCCTCCCCTATCCACCCACAATCAGGAGACCCCTAGCAGTAGAATCAAAGTTTGTAAAATGCAGAACGCATGTGTTTTGGTGAAATCCAGAATACTCTCCAAGTTATCCCTCATACTTAAACATGATTCAACGTATTATTCTGGGTATTATTCTGCCCAGACAATGCCCAACTTGTTCAAAAACATGTAATCACAATTAAAAATAAGCATCTGGCACCAGTGTTTTGGAGCAGAAGTGAGCATGTGTGCGCTAAAGCAAGTTTCTGCGTCCTCACCTGGCTCAGCAGCTGTCCGTGGAAGATGGTGTTGAGCACCTTGAGCACCTGTTTGGAGAGCTTCCTCTGCGTGATGGGGATGACGATACGTTTGCGGCTGCCGTCCGACTCCAGCTCCTGCTGGACCTTGTCCAGAAGCTCGCACAGGAACTCCTGGGCGTCCTGCTGGTCATAGCCACGAAACGCTGGGATCAGGTTCCACACCGAGTGCAGCATGGCAAAGGGTGACACCAGCGTCCACCGGCCCGACCACATCACCCTGAACAGTGTGTGCAACTCATGGCACAGTGACACCTGCTGGCGGGAGGAGGAACGCGGCTCATTCGGTTGCACCAGCTCCACAGCGCTACTCTGCTGGTTTCCGGTGACTGCTAATGCACCACTCGCACGCCCCATTCGGCCCAGGGCACTGAGGGCACTGGCACTTCCCATCACACCTGCCGAGACCCCACGCAAGCCCTGCGAGTGCTTGGTCTTAGCCAGCAGCTCCTCGGTCTCGCACAGGTCCAGTGTGAGGAAGCACTCCCTGAACTTTTGCAGATGACTCAGCACCTGCAGGATCGAGTTCATATAGCAAGTGTTGCCCAGGTTCCGAAGCCCAGTGACGCCCGGTGCCAGGCGCCTGCGCCGGGGTGTCTGGGAAACGTAGTACCTACGCAGTTTGCCACGGTTTCGGAGTGGTTTGTTGGGCTTGTTGGAGAGCAGCTTGTTGGACAAGGGCTGCAGGGGCTGTTTGGGTGGTGGAGGCGGTCTCTCGGGTGGGTCGCGGAACTTGCGTGGGATTAGAGAGAGCGTGGGGCGAGGTGCCTGTGTGAGGAGGCGGGCGCTCTTCCTGGGTGGAACCTTGGCCTGCTCTCCCATGAGCCTTTTCTTCACCTCCCGTCGTTGCCTTCTCAGCTCCTCCCTCTCCTGCTCCTGCTCCTCCTCACGCCTCCTCTGCTCCTCCTCACGCTTCCTCTGCATTTCCTGCTGCCGGCTCCTCCACAGCCGAAGAGCACCACCTAGCAGCACCCTTCGGCGGTGCCGCAGGGCCACCTGCATGGCTGGCCGTGGACCTGCCCCCTCCCCCACCACGCGTACAGAACACTCCCCAGCCGACGCTGAACGCATCGAGCGTTGTCCCGGGCTGCGCACAGTGGACAGCGCCCCGCGCAGGAGCTTCAGGTCCCCCTCAACGTTATCGTTCAGTACATAGTCCTCGCAGGCAAAGCAGAAGACATCCAGTTCTCTGACCTCCATCGCCAGTGGGTGCTGGGTCTCCTGGTAGTGCCGGAGGGAGTGCTCTTCTATGTAGCGACCACAGGCCACGTGAGAGCACTTCAGACAGGCCCACACAGACTCGGTGGTGTGGCAGTCCACGCAGCGCCATTTCAGAGGGTTCAGGATAGAGTGG
This sequence comes from Electrophorus electricus, assembly GCF_041902795.1. NCBI lineage: Eukaryota > Metazoa > Chordata > Actinopteri > Gymnotiformes > Gymnotidae > Electrophorus > Electrophorus electricus. The sequence goes on along the minus strand of NC_137518.1, from coordinate 18,365,801 downwards.
TCGTGGCCCACACGGAGACGGACCACGTGCTTACAGCGGTCCATCTCTCCCAACGCACATGTGGTCTCAAAGTCAAGAGCCACACCACTGCGCCATGACAACCCTGAGCCTGGGAAATGGGACAAAAAAGTACTGACACACTCAATTACAAATCATATAGCTAGAAAGCACAACAGTGGCTTGAGGTGCTGGGGAGATTACAGAGTGAATGGTTTGAAAGACTTACCGTGAAAGTAGTCTCATAAATGCTTTAATAGGCATGCGTTGAGCATCACAACCTTAGAAGGAAAATTTTCTTCATTCACATTAAGTCAACAGCATTAGCCTTGCGTGACACTGTGATGGAAAATGTAAACATGCTTCAGGTGGTGCACCATAAACAAACCCCAACAGCACAGAACGAGTTGAGGCCTTACAATTAAAAAAAACTGATATACAATTCACATAATAGCATGAAAAATAAAGAAACAATTGAATTCAAGTTCCGTAAAAGTGAGATATCTGGCTCACATCGGTCTACAAAAAGTTCAGATAGTTGCAGTGCGAACTGCTGAAGCAAGACAAAGAGGTTCAGGACTTTGTTTCAGCAGGAACCCACAGCAAGTCTGATTTAGCTGACTGCCTCACTAATCTCTCTTTTCTCCAGTCCGTTATAGCTTCTGTTAATCCAATAACCTGGCAGTCCTAATAAAACTAAACACTTGCACTCGAAGTAGCAGTAATAGCCATCTACCTTTAAGATGTTTTTTCGAGAAACACGAGCCGTCGGCGTCTCGACAGCAGGGCTGCCGCTCACCTTCGCAGCTAGCCAGCGCTTTAGGTGGTCACATTCATCTTAATCACGCACACTCGATTAGCTAAGTAAGTTAGCGCTGCACGCTAGCGCTGCAGACTACTTGTAGCTAGCTAAAAGGCTAGCTTCAAAAACTACGTGGCTTCAGAGAACCACATTATTAAAGCTGCTTCTGGTTGATTTTTTTTTCCTCCAACGTGACTTCGTGTTTACTGACAAGTTGTATTTTCCGACCAACAATGTGGTATTTCAGTCTGAGCCCCATACATGGCTGTGCTTCGCCGCTAGCGGCACCGATGGAGCAGTTTGCCGGTATTTTCCTGCTTCTAAAGACAATGCAGACGATCGATAGCTAGCTGGCTAGGCTATACGAGCTAGCCGAGCTAGCATCCCAGTACTCACCCCAGAACAAAGAACACTCAGACCAGCCCTCCCGAAACCCGCTCACAGAAACTTCGCAGGTCAGTCGCCCGCGCCGCCGTGGCCGAGGCGCCGAGCCGCGGGGTGCCGAGTAGGCAGCTGAAGGGAGAGCCGCAGCTCAACTTCACTTTAAATCTTTAAACAAAACACCAGGAGGTCAACGCCGATTAAAGTCACAGACCCGCTCAAACCACACAGCGCGGAAACAGAAACTTTAGGGCCCGGCGTGTACTCTCCCACGATAGCCAGAAGCTGAGGAAAAGTGAGCTTGAAGAAGGAATACGAGCTTTTTTCGGTCGATGCCGATATATTTTCTTCATTTGCGGTTTTGCGTGCGGCTTTTATTTACCGCCATCATCTGCACGCGCGAGCTGTCACAGATTTTGGGTCAACCGAACTCGCGCAGAGCCACGACCAGACCGCTCTGATTGGTGTGAGAGCGATCAATCGTCCGGAAAGCCTCGCTTTTCATTGGCTCCCGGTACGTCGGTTACGTTCCCGAGCTCAGAGTGGGCGGACCAAAGAAGAGTTGTGCCAGGATAGCACTCAGTAATTGATGCTCTACATCAGCTTTTACGGATCTACATAGTTAATGCTTTTTCTTGAAATTACAGATGTAATGCTTTAAATCCTAAAATCACTTTAAAGCCATTTGTTTAACAAAGAGGTAGTGTGGTTTTCATTATTGCTTACAAACCTTACAAAGCACAGATGTATTTGTTCAGCAATAAAATAAACAAACAGATCTACACAAACAGTAGTGTGAAAAGGTACACCGTGGCCACTATGGAACAACCAATTTAATAAGTGACAATGACCATTTTACAGTTTTTATTTCTTTTTTGAACAGTACTCTTTCCATATCACAATGTCGAGTTTTGTTATTAACCGTGGCAGAGTACAAAAAAAAAAAGAAAAGAAATTAGTCACACAACTGACATATTAACTGGGAATTTCATTCTTGCCTTTCCCACAATGGCCTCAGCATAAGAGCCATTTTGCAGGATACTTTTGTTTCTTTCCACTTGGACTTCTTTCTGCACAACTGCATGTACAATCCAACATCCACAGTGAAGTCTTGGTGTGCACACATATGTTCAGGCCGTCTGTAAAAAACACTGACACCTAAGGTGTGCTTGTTCAGTCCGTATTAAAACAGGCATGGCCGGTTGTCACCGAACGCTGCTTCCTGGGAGCACCTGCTGCTTTCGCACCTTGCTAAACAGTTCTAAGTACTGGCTCATGGTGTCCATGCAGTCGGTGGGCACAAAAAGACCCTCAGGCTTGCTGGAGAACACAGCAGGGAGCTCAGGCACACTGGAACCTAGGAAACTCTGCATGAACTCTTTCATGAGGTTCCAGCAGTCACCTGGCACCACACATGCACAGTATTCTACCTGCACACACACACACACACACACACACACACACACACACACACACACACACACACACACACACACACACACACACACACACACACACACACACAAAAAGCATTAATGAATGCAACTTAAAATAAATCAAAGTGAATTCCATTTTAATTATGATGAACTATAATTCTGTGAACTGACTCTTACTCAGGAGCTAAAACAAATAGATTCTCATCTCGATGGCCGCTCTGTTTGTTTATGTTGTAACTCAGTATGAGAGCAGCTCTATTGGTTATAGAATTGAGCAACTCTGACCTCCACTGAAATCCCCCTGGCACTGGAGCTCATGGTCACCGTGCCAACCTTCACCAGGAAGTCACAGTACCGGTAACGGGCACCGCGGCTCTCCACCTTGTGACCTTTGGCATTCTGAAAGTGGCTCTTTAGCTTTACCATGAGGACATCGAAGTTGGCATCAGCCGTGAGGAACGGGCCACCCTCGAACAAAGCCAGGCAGCTCAGCGGGGTCTCCGAATTATGCATCACATACAAGAGCTTAGAGGGCTGGCCTGACACACACACACACACACACACACACACACACACACACACACACACACACACACACACAGTGCACAGGTATGTACGAACAAACACACAGGGTGGTAGAGAGGAGAATGTCAGACACAGAGAATGGAAAAAGGAAAACCACAAGCAGGATTTTGCTATTAACTCAGTTATGGGGAAAATCTAAAATCATAGAATAAAACCATACAGTATTTAGATGTTTCTGTTGCTACATGACCACACAGCACATTTTAAGAGCACAGCAAAAGAAAATGGCATCCAGCAAAGGCAAATTCTCAGCTGAGTTTACCATATAGCATTTCATCCCATTAGCTTTATATGACTGAATTAACATATCTTTAATGAAATGAAAATATCTAATGACCAATCCACAAAATGTTTACATTCTTCAGCTGGAACCAAGGTACTGGAGATAAAGTAGCAACCCTATGGTTAAATGAGCACTCTGGCTATCAGCCAACATCTGATTTTCTATGTGGTACTCTTGCTTCCAGCATAGAGGTCTCATGTCTGAAACACTGGCTTGCTATCCTTCTAGCCAGCCTTTGCTATTACAGTGTGTTAGATATGACACTGATTGGCAGACACTGGGTCAGATTGGTAATAAACCTCTCATACTGCCACATAGAGTACTTATGTGCACTATTAGAAGATGAAATTGACAACTGGCCAAAATAACTAACATCAGTGATGTGCAACAGTACACTTCAGTGTATTGTTATGGACATTTAACATCCTGTTATCAATTTCACGTCCATATACAGTTGGTGTTAGGTACCACTGGCGTTGCTTGTTGCATGATAAGTCTCACAGTCCACAAAGAAGCTGCCTTGCTTCATGGCTCCAAGCTGCTCCAGCTTCTTGTGCAGCTGCTCAACAGTCTGCTGAACACTCTTACCCTCAGCCACTGGCACCTGGCACACACTGCAGCAGAGCAACACACACGGTAAAAAAGACATGGATGCACTATTTGCTTAATTATAGAGCAAATTATTGCATGCGTGAAAAAATTAACACGCCAGAGCATTTCTCCTGCTTTTAGATGTAGGTTGCTTGTTATTGACTTAATTCCTACGGAGCAGAATTCGATTTGCTAGACAAGAGAGAAGCAGGCAACAGACAGTGATGTCAATGTCTGGCACCAGGGTGACATCTATGCTGACAATTATAACAGTAGCAAACTTTTAGCTTCATTTATTAAGATAGAGCCTGCTGGATATCATTTTATCTAGTTTTATCTAGTAATTGTCAATTACATCTACTGCATTTTCACTTACTCCACGTATCTAGCGGTTAGGTTAGATAACAAGACGTGACGATAAAGCCTTGACATTGCTGGTAAGACGGGTAAGTGTTTTTTCCTTAGCAAGACAGACATTCACAAAAACATCACCAACAAAACAACAGAATCGTTGTAGGCAGTAAATTCAGAAGTATAAGGTGGCAAGACGCTGAAGCTAGATAGCCAACGCAGCTCGGTAAAATAGGATCGCCAGTATAGCTTTTAAGATTAAATTTTTTTTTACATATGTCAAGTAAATGACATTTATTAAATTCCAATCAACCGTAAGCCTATACAAGTAGGTAAAACATTAAACCTTTATATATCTTACCATGTAACCCCCATTTCACAGCTCGCTCAAAACGTATTCAAACTAGACTCTTCAAGCCGCTACGCAATGAAACATCTACTTCCGATATTCCGTAACTCCTTCCGGATTATTCTCGCTGTGACGCCAGTTAATAAAAGATTTGACAACTGACAAATTTAGTTTGTTAAAAATAATTTGTTTTAATATTCATTTAGAAACATCAGCACTAACGTTTTCGTGCATGACATAATTAATTTAGCTAGTGATACACGAGTAGTAGCCGTTTTTGATGGAACGTACACAACATGGAGCAGGCCTGATCATGCTGGGACACGTGGTTATCGCACTGAAAGACTGGCTCACTGTACCCAGATCAGTACAGCCGCTCTAATTCCGCTGCGTGACGATGAGCCATTTGCTCTGAGGGAGTCCGCGTGTGCCCTCACTGCGGTAAAGTAGCTGCTGCTTTCATGTGCGGTGTTTGCTGTAACCACAGTTAGATTTGCGATAGTTGTCTACAATGCCGAAAATAAAGAAAATAAAGAAGTCCAAAGGCGTTGGAGGCGAGCGGGTCGGTGGCACGGTGCCTCTGGCCGAGCAGATCCTCCAGACTGACACGGTCCGGGCGCACGGCCGCCTGAAAACCAGAGACAAAAAGCAAGAAGAAGAAGATGAGTATGTGGACGAACGTTTGTCTCGAAAGATCCTGGAGCAGGCACGAATTCAACAAGAGGAGCTCCAGATCGAGTTTGGCCAGACGCCAGAAGTTAAGAAGAAGCCTTCCACAGTCCTTGGTAAGTATGCAGGAACAAGATCACTAGCCCAGCAACCCCTAATGCTTAGATAGCTTAATCACTGTTGATTAATACACGGCCATTTAACAGCAACAACAATATAAATAATGCGTTTTATTAGTATAGCACGTTTTACAAGTGTGGTGAATGATCGACGCTCAAAAATCATTAAAGAAGCAACACCCAGGGTGACAGGAAAACATTCCTTATTGAATACCATCCAAGGCCTACAGTAGATGTGGTAGCTCGAGTACAATGGAATTCCAGGGGCCTGTTCATTGACCTGCTCAGATCTCCCAAGAAAATCACTGCCCACCAATCCTCACCATCTTTACCACTCTTCTTTTTTGGACTGCTCATGGAAAACCACCATTATGTATTATTTTTCATTAAACCAGGACTTTCCTATACCATTATCTTCAAGTCAAACCAGTTATTATTAATGTTGTTGTTGTTATTAAAGCCACGGATTGATGACTCTGACTAAATAACTCCGGCATCCACAGGCCCAAGCGCTGAAGATGGGGAATCTGATGAGGAGTGGCCAGATCTGGGCACCGCAGAGCCAGGTGGGGATGGGTTGGGTGGTGGTGCGGAAGTGGAGGTGGATCCAGAGGACGAAAATGCGATCCAGATGTTCATGAACAAGAACCCACCTGTGAGGTATGCTTCTCCTCAGCTAAATAAGGGGAGTGATGACTGAAGGCTATATAGGCTGTACACCAATATGTTTTATTAGCTTGCTGATCACCAGGGAGTGAGCTGAGCTTCTGTGGATGGCCTGCTGTGTAACAGGTGTGACTGATCTGTTCATTGCCACCAGTGATTTCAGAAAAACAGTTTCATTCCATGTGACCAATTTCTCACCTTCTCTCTTTATTTTTAAATTGTGAAGGAAGTCTCTGGATACATGAACTCTAAATACATCAGTAGCATGAGGAATAAATATGTTTTCAGCCCATTTTTGGTATTCCTTTTTCAATAAGATAAACCAATATCACATGTCAGATGTGTATAAACATGACTGTTCTGTCGCACACCTCTATATGAAATAATAAATTACCCATAAAATAAATAATATGCTATATACATTCAGTGTAATCAAAAATGCTTTTCAGATCCTTTGAAGCCTCCTTATATATTGCATGCATGTGTGGGTGTGTTTCAGACGCACCTTAGCTGACATCATCATGGAAAAGATAACGGAGAAACAGACAGAGGTTGGCACAGTGATGTCAGAGGTGTCAGGTCGACCCATGCCCCAGCTTGACCCCAGGGTCATCGAAGTGTACAGAGGGGTCAGTAAGGTAAGGCTGTATGCTTGGCAGGGAACTCTTTATAGACTGGACTACTGTAGTGTGCATTGGGATGTTAAAGACCAGTGCCAGATGGTGACAAAGATTTAAAATGCATGTTGCTCACAAAAGTCTTGATAAGCAGCTGATTTTAACTGAATCAGGAATGATAAATCATTTATACAACTCATACCTTTTGAGATTTTTTATTAATTTTGTGCATGTGAGGAGCTTCATTTAGCATTAAAGATGCCATAAAATTAAAGAAAGTCCTCTCAGCATGTTGCATGTGTTACCTTGCCTACTCATGTCCTGTGAGTGTGTGTGTGTGTGTGTGTGTGTGTGTGTGTGTCCTTGCCTACTCCTGTTTTGTTGAAGCTTGCCAACCGTTTAGCTGCTGCACCCTTTCGAATGGATTGAAATTCGATTCATATTGAGCTCAATCAGATTACTGAATTCCAATTTAGGAGTTTAAATGAAGGTTTTGTTTTTCAGTCAAGCTAATAATTTGATCACTGAGAGAATATTAGGCTGCATGCAAACATGGCCATGATCATAATAACCATACTGTCACTGATGTTTGAGCCGCAGTGTCAGAAATCCGGAGTAAAGAATGAAGGGATGGAGAAACTGATTATTTTTGATTTTCAGCGCATGAGTGTTAGGAGACCAGAGTATCTGTACACTGCACTGGATAACTGAGCATTAGGCAATGAGAATATACACAGCACTGGAAAGATGAGTGTTAAGAGATCAGAATATGCTTATGCAGCACTTCCACTTGTTGTCTCCACTACTCTGGACCTTCTTATCCTTTTATTCCATCTCTCAGTAATAGTAACAGTCTTACTAATTAATTGTCACTAATAATATTGGCAAGAGAAATATAACCAAGTACATTTTTGAATAAGTTGTAACCATTGGTTCTCCCCTGACCAAGAATCTGCCTCTTCTTTCAGGTTCTGTCCAAGTATCGGAGTGGAAAGCTGCCCAAAGCCTTTAAGATCATCCCGGCACTCTCTAACTGGGAGCAGGTGCTCTACCTCACTGAGCCAGAGAGCTGGAGCGCTGCTGCCATGTTCCAGGCCACACGGTGCGGCAGCATACAGCCTCACGTAGAGCCACTCCTGTGTGAGCACAGAGCTGGTGTGTCAGGCCAGAGCCACACTCTCAGCGACTGCACAAGGAAAGAGCTGTACCGATAAGAACGGCAGTGCTTCTTGTCCACACTGCTGCTGTTGTGTAGAGCAGCCACAGCTGATGTGAGAGGGTAGAGACATTGCTCATGTGGCAGTGCTGCATTCACTGATCTTTCTTGACGTTCGGCCACTGCTTATTTGTGGCCTCTTCCAAAGTCATGTCACTGAAGCTCGACACCACTCTTTGCAGATCTTGAATTCACAGCATGTAGATGATCAAGGAAAAATCTGAAACTCCAAAATTAAGCGCCTAAAACACCAAGTTTCTGCATTAAACTATGATCCAAATTCTTTATCACTTAAGTGTTTCAATGGCCTAATAATCTCAAATAATAGTCATGTGCAAAGTTGAATGGCACATTTGATGTAAATGTATCGTTGGAGGTCGTTTGAACATTTTATTAAGGATTTGTCAATTAGAAGATTTGTCAAATCATGCAGTGCCCTTGTCTGGTATCAACTTTAAATCAATATGGGAGCCCTGTGAAACACCATGTGAAGATAAAACCTGGGCAATTTAGAGGATTTAATTGTTGCTTTGCCTTCTGATGAATTTAATTTGTATCACTGTTGCAAGTTTGCTCCAAATTTGAAATCATTTGTTCAAATGCCTGGTGTGCAGTTTTCTTTTACAAAGAACACTCCAAGATTTGCACCAAGTGGTGTTGTCATCCCTTCTTCTGCTTGGGTGATTTGACATGGAATAGCCTTGTTAGTATATCTTTTTGCTGTGTGTGTAGGATTTTCTCCTCAAACCTGAAAGAGCGAATGGCCCAGCGCTTCTACAACCTGGTGCTGCTGCCGCGAATCAGGGATGACATCGCAGAGTACAAGCGGCTCAACTTTCACCTATACAGCGCCCTGAAGAAAGCCCTGTTCAAGCCTGGGGCGTGGTTCAAAGGTCAGTCATAATACAGCAGAAATGCAGCATCTTTATTATTATTATTATTTTTTTTTTAGAAAGAAACAAACCAATCGTAAAGAATATTTCTAGTTTTTGTTAGCTAAACATATTTTCATATCAGTTTTTGCCCATTACATTACCCACAAGAATATTTGGAATTTGAATCCATGGTAAGGTAGGATGCATCTTTGTGCTCTCTGGTTCAGACATGTCAAATGAAGAAAAAGAAATATTTGCCACTAGGTAGCAGTAATGTTCCTCCAGCCACGGTCCAGTCAGTACTGTTGAAGGGCATGGAAAGAGCAAATGTAATTGTGTTCAGGTTTTGTGGTGTTCCAGCTCTAAAACACCCTGAGCCAGGTATTCAGCACCTTGGTTACCTAATTTAGGTCTGTAAATAACTAGACTAAAACAGAAATGTTGTCTGTTTTGTGGCTCCGAATTGAGCATCTAGTAGATTTGACTATTCAAAAATAAATGAATTAATCAGTTTACTAAGTGGCAGTAACTAAATTCCCTCCACTGTCACCTACAGGAATCCTTATCCCACTCTGTGAGTCAGGTAGCTGCACTCTGAGGGAGGCAATCATCATTGGCAGCATCCTCACTAAGTGCTCCATTCCTGTGCTGCACTCCAGGTGATGCACATTTTCTCTGTCCATCACAGCTGTTTCAGGCTAAATCTTAGTTTAAAGCTGCGTTTAGGAGCTTGTTTGAGTGCAATTGCATTTTTTTCTGTATAAGCAAAACATGCCAATTATCCTCTCTCCAGTGCTGCCATGTTGAAACTGGCGGAAATGGAATACAATGGGGCCAACAGCATCTTCCTGCGTCTGCTGCTGGACAAGAAGTATGCCCTCCCATTCCGGGTTCTGGATGCGCTGGTCGCCCACTTCCTGTCCTTCCGCACTGAGAAACGGACTCTGCCTGTGTTGTGGCACCAGTGTCTCCTCATACTGGTGCAGCGCTACAAGGCTGACCTGCCATTCGAACAGAAGGAGGCACTGCTGGAGCTACTGAAGATTCAGACACACCCACAGATATCAGCCGAGATCAGGCGGGAACTGCAGAACGCGGAGGCCAGAGATCTTGAAGACGCCACACCAGTGATGGCGTTGGACTGAAAAACAAATGACACTTTCCTTGTACTCACCTGGCTAAACACAGGAGAGGTACACCAAGTAAGAATTCCCCTAACCATGAATCAAAATGAAACTCTTATCACTAGGTGGTGTGGAATGTAACATGGGGATGGAGGAAATGAAGACTCAGTGAAATGTCTTTGTCTGCTAAAGGAGTCAGAGCAGCACAGGAGGGGTCATCCACAGTTCCTGTGGTCATCATGATGTACAAGTGAAAAGTAAAATAATAATAATAATACCTTTTAAGTTCAAATTGTTGGAATATTTTGTTTATCCTGTGGCGAAGCCTCTTGTTATTGATCATTTTGAATTCTCTTCAGTGGAACTTGCATGCATGTCCTCCAAAAGAAAAACAACTTTGAACTTTAGGCTCAAAATCCTTTGCTTTAACATCCACATTTACAAATGGAGATAGTGATAATATGCACATTGCAGAAATACTTTATTTGGCTGGAAAACAATATGGTGCCTTTTGTATGCTTCCAACTACAGGGACGTTTTTAAAACTAGAAGCATAAATACATTAATAACTAAAATAAACTACAACTAAAAAAAATACCCTTTAAATGTTGATCTGGGGTCAGCTCACTTAATAATCCATGGCTCAAATATATTTGTGTAATGAAGGTGTACAATATAAACCTGGTTATATCTCTGGTTAACAGAAGCTGTCGGCCTAGATGGATCCTACAGACAACGAGCTTTATCGTTGTTCTACCTGACCTGTCGGTTTGCCAGACGTGAGATTTATTTCAGATATTGACCTGCTGGACTTTCTAGAGTTTGTTTCAAACTTTTACATCCACTTTAGTCTGATTGTCGGGGGGGTTAAGTAATTGGTAGGACGGATATTCGGTCGGTCTGCGTGAACCTGTTGGACACCATTTCAAATCTGTCCGCTTAATTAAATCTTAAGTCAAAACGTAATGTTGTTTTAGTTTAATATAAAGTTACTCTTGCGATAGTCACTAGGCAGAAAAAAACCTCAATTTAAACCCTCGAAGTTTAGTTGTTGACGTTGAGTTGAACACGACGAGCTCGAGAAATCTCCACTAAGCGCATGCTGATCAGTTTTTGCTTGCTAACGCTAGCTGGGTTATCTTAGGAAAACTAGCTAGTCTTCTGACGCGTTCACAAGATCACACATCCCAAGACCTGGCTGTGTTTTCCACGTAAAATCACAAATGGAGTTAATTTGCCATGAACACGAGGAGTTCCTGTCAACTTCAGGATTTTCCCCAACCCCCCGCCCCATTAGGGCTTCGCTCGACCCGGTGTTGACCCGGGATGTCCGCGTATGGCGAAACCTCGTCCATTTACAGAAAGCGAACGTTTCGGGATCTTATTTCAGCAATGTTCAGACGGATGTACAACCATATATGCGAAGAATTTTAGCTATTTGGATGCTGCAGGTAAGAACCGGACAAAACTGGTAGTCTGAAATGTATCTTCAAAACGTTTTAGGTCGTCATCCTGGAAGTGATGGCTAACATTACGTAAGTATTGTGTTCATAGCCTCTAGTCTAGCTGATGACATTCATGCTGTCATTTCTGTTTCATGTTACAAATGATTTTTTTGTTTGTTTAGCAGGTGTGTGAGGAGCAGAGGTGTGAGGAGGAAGTGTTTCCGTTGGCCATTCACTACTTGGACAGGTATATGGCCCGCTGTCCTGTCCACAGAACAAACCTGCAGCTGCTGGGAACCGCCTGCATGTTTCTGGCCTCCAAACTCAGAGAAACGGTTCCTCTGACTGCTGCCAAGCTCTGCATCTACACTGACAATGCTGTTTCTGTCTCCCAACTGCTGGTAACTTCACAAACCTTATCTTCAGATGCCATCCATTATTGCAGCACTGCATTGGCACACGTTCATATTTATGGGAAAACAGGCCATCACTGAACTTTTACATTTTAAGCCAGTTCATTTTTTAATTGTCTGTCAATAAATATATTTTAAGGTGTGTGTCTGATTAAAAATGCACTACATCAATGTAAAGGGTTGAAAATAGTTTTTTTTTTTTAATCATGCATGCGATAATATCTAATAAACACCATTGGCAAACGGTTTAAACAAGAGACACTCAACCTAGTCCTTCCCTCTGTTAATGGTCAGTTAAAACATTTGTTACATTCCAGCTCCCACCATAGTTGCATCAGTTTGCTTGGTTGTTCAAGCTGTGACGTCTTGCACGTATTCCAGCATGTTATCGTTGTGTCGGTAAACATCAGCCCAGGTCATGTGTGTACAGGAGTGGGAGATGATGGTGGTGTCCAGGCTGGACTGGGACCTGGCCTCGGTGCTTCCATCTGATTTTGTTGAGCCGTTACTGCAGAGTCTTCCTGTCCTTCCTCAGAGCCTTGCGGCCCTGCGCAGACACACTCACGCCTACGTTGCCCTGACTGCCACAGGTACCGAACTGCACATGGTTACTGATTCACACAAGCATCAGCACACACACATAAACATAAAAACAGCTATTAGTGCATACACATGTACCAATTCCTGCAGCTGTTTATCTGCATTAAGGACACACAGATATGGACTGAGACACGTGTGACCAATACATCATAGACAAATATGTATCACACATACTGGATCATGCACAGGACGTGATACACACACGTCACTCATTCACACACAACCTACGGAGGTGTAACTTTCTGGACAACCAAGTTTGATTAATGTGTGGGTGTGTGACACAGGAGAGAAATGGAGAAGAGATCTGGTTACCCCTCTTCTGTCGGGTTGCTCACCGCAACCATGTACTAGTCAGCACAGTTATATTATAGCATATCCCATGTCTTTGAAATAACATCTTCCTGTCTTATACTGGCAATGAATGAAGGGGGCATACCCATCTGGGCCATCTGAGACATGTGAGCTGGTTTCCTCTGTGTGTGAGAGGCTGGCTGGGGTAGTGGGGGTGTATGTCTATGAGGGGGATATGAATGTGTTTGTATGGGACACTTGTGTATGAGAGCGTGTGTGAGAGAGAGATGGAGAGATACCCGGGTGTGAGACTGATACCTGTGTGAGAGGGATAATGTGCTGTCAGTTTGTTCCTCCCAGGCCGGGGGCAGACTTGGGGCCAGCTGGGTCATAGCTGGGACTGTGAACACTAAGCGTTCTCTACTGTGTAACAGAGTCTGGTCATTAGAGACAGCATTGTCTGCTTTTCTCCAGCTGTTCACAAAGGGTCTGATTTCTTGCTTGGGCAGTGCAGTTTCTTAAACACACCCACAGTGTGTTACTGAACCATCACAGTTTTACACTTCACTGTTCTAGTCCTGTTAAGGCATCATACATTTGGATTAGTCAATAATTAAGCGTATTACTGAGATTACAGCTGATATATGCATTGCAGTTTTAAGGAAGTGATTGAAATAGAATTATTTGGCAAATAACTTCTAATTTACAAGACAATTTTATTTAAATTTATTTTATTTATTTGCGTGATGCTGAAACTAAATTTCCAGCATGTGGAGTTTGTGTGTGTGTGTGCTGGGGGTTGTCAGGCTACTGTCAGTACTATCTGTATGTAAATAATTATTTGGCATTATGTCAGTGTAGTACAAAAGACTATAAATTAATTTAAATAACTGTCATAAGCACTTAAATGGCTGTTCAGAGAGAATCAGTTTGCATATGTTAACTCGTGTTACACTGTTAAGTCATTTCTCATTCCACACATACTGTCTGATTCACTATAACAGGCTGCAGTGTGTGTGTCAGTGTAATGTGATTAACACTGTGTGTGTGTGTGTGTGTGTGTTTCAGAGTTCACCTTTTCAGTGCATCTGCCATCCACTTTGGCCTGCTGTTGTGTGGCAGCTGCCGTGGTCCACCTGCAGCTGCTGAAGGGAGCTCTCTCCTGTGACTCACTCTTGCAGCTCATGGCTAACAGCTTTAGTATCGACCTGGTGAGACAATAATAAGTATTCTTTATAAAGCACCTTTCACAAACCAAAGGTCCCTTAATAATGCAGCAGTGTTTAAAGACAAAAATGTAGTTGAAAGAGGTAGGTATTGAAAAGACTTAAAGGATGAAAGACAAGTGTGGTTTCATAGAGAGAGCAGAGAGCAGGGAATTCCACAGTTTAGCTACTATAGCACTGAAGGGTCTGCCAACCATCGAAGAATTTCGTGTGAGGGACTGTAATCAGACTGCTGTTGGAGGATCTGAGAGAACAAGAGATGCCCGTTATAGTTCAGTCAGCCAACTAAGTGTTCACTTGGGATCATTTGACTCACTATTTTCATTTAAGTTGCTCTTAAAAAAAGATGCCTGTTTAACAGAAATCAGATATATTTGCCCTTTAAATTAAGCATGAAGCAGAGCACACAAGCTAACACTATGGCTTTCCATTAACCATTTGAGTCAATTTTATGAAGTGACCTGGATTTTGAAATGAGCACTGCTTTTTTTAAATTTAACTATTTTTTTCAATTACACTTCATGAATTTAACATATGTATACACAAGCACCCTACACTCATCCACAGCCCAAATGTTGTACAGCAAATGTGGAATCAGACAGATCACCTAAAATGATGCAAAGCAGCACAACTCTTACTTCAGTATAAGGTCCTCCATATCTGTATGGTCCTAGAAGCCACATTATCACCCTTCGCAGATGACTGTTTTAAGATAAGGAATATATGTGCAGCCATATGTGTAAATTGTTAATAGAGGAACAGTTTTGAATAGTGATAAGTTAACTGCTGGAAGACCTGCCAGACAGATGCTAAAAGGGCAGATTTTACTGGGAATCATGGGTCTGTAAACACTCCGGTAATATATCTACTCCCTAAACTGGGCAGTCCAGTATATTATACATGGGGGGATAACCAGTGCCCTGTGTGCATAGATAAAACGAGGAATTTTGATCTCCATATATTTTTCTTGTTCTCAAGGTTTGTTACATATGAGAAATTACTAAACCATGTTGTTACACACTTATATGGCCACCATGTTGGTCATGGCCTAACAGGTTTCCCCTTCCCCCATAGCTTGTGTCTAAAATTGGATTACTGTCTGCCAAACCATTTTTCATTTTTTATATGGGTGTTTCCTTACTTTTTAGACGGGTGTGTGTAAAATTATCACACTTTTATAATATTTATTATTATTTTATCAAGGTACAGTGGAATTTGGATCAAACCAATATTTGTGGAATGCAGTGTATCTGAGGAACTGGGTGGGCTCTGTATTGTAAATGCACACTACATCTTACCATCTGCAGTTATTATAAACTCCAACTTCAAGCATACAAGTTTCAGAAACGTCACTGCTAATGCTTCTTATATTAGTGCAATAACAGCGGTTTTATTAAATGTATCCAAATCTGCCAGTTGAACTTTTGTTCCTACCAAAGAATAATATGCCCTAGCTTCATCCATCTACCAAGACTATAAGTTCAAACAAACGTGTTACTAAGTGGTTGGGACAAAATGTGGATGTATAGCAGCTTTCTGAAACCAATAACCACCCCCCTCCCCCTGCCCAGGTGTGTTTGAGTAACTGTTATGCTGCATTGGAGGCCACTCTCAAGCTCAGTCTATCCTCCCTCTCCACCACCGAGGTTGCCTGCAGATCTGAGTCACCCTTCACTGAGCTCAACACACCTGTCAATGTCCAGGAGGTCAAGCTGTCTCCCCTCCAGGCTATTGGTCAGACCCAGTCAGTTTAGAGTGTGGGTTCAGTTAGGAGTCTAAATACTTTATTGACTTCTGTTATCCTCCATTAGGAATGCCCGTAAAGCATACGTGACTAATTAATTAAATTATTGCTTTTGTTAATTATTTCCTGTAATTTTTTTTTTGTTGTTGTTTAAAAAGTTGAAGAGGATGTGATCCAGTTTCTCATTGTCCTTATATTGCTGCCTCTGTGTTAAGTGTGTGGAGGATAATTTCCTATACTGATGTTTTAAAGTGAAGCAAGTATTTGAATGATATTTTTAACCTCTGCAGGAGTGGCATAAATCAAATGCTGCATCTATTACATGTTGCTTTCCAAATGCCACGAGTTGCACAGTTACAGAGCAAACAAAACAGTTTAGAAATGTTCTTGCTCATATCTTGAACCTTGCCAAAACATACTTTGATCCATCTTTGGCTTTCCGCTTTTGTTATAATAAACAATTGGGTCATAGATTAGATAAAGTTCAATGATCTTTACACTTTAATCGTTTGAGAGTTTTTATTGGTCCACTGAGCAATCAGTAGAGATGAACACAGTTAGACAATACAGATCAAGTCAGGCTCTTTGGCAAAAACAAAAATGGCTTGAGGTGGAACAAATTTGGGAGCATTTGTGTAGCTAATTTATTTCTTTGGAATGCCAAGGAAATTGAAGGAATGCCAGGGAAATTAACATCAACAATACTGATTACATTTGTGCTTGGCCAAAGCTTTACATGATCACAGTGTCCACTCCAAATCATGATGTAGTAATGAACTGAACACATTGGGACTTTCATCACAATATTTTCTGTACAGGTTTCACATGGTTTGTGAAATATACTCAAGTACTTCAAAACGTAAGGGAATTTACAAGGGGGAAAAACAACAACATTCATTTACTTATGACCTTAAGGGAGATTTTCTACAGGAAAAAAAAAAACTTGAAAAGTTATTGCATAAATATCTATTTTAGTTCTCCTTACCAAACTATTCCAAAGCAGTAAATAAAGCAAAATTGAGAGAGCCCTATAAGACCAAAATTGTACCTAGCACATTGGAAACCTTCAAAATTCATACTCTGGCTACTTATTTATCTATTTGTCCTTATCAGGGAACAGAGCCAAAATTCATAAAGCGACAGATGTCTGGTATTTTGGCTGAGATAGAGACTGTGTAAACGTAAAACATTAACCAGGATACTGAAATTTGTTTTCTGCAAATAACAGTGCCTTATCACTGACTCTGACCTGCAGACCCTTGATTTTGCTGTTTGCAATCTACAGATGTCCCTCACTCACGCTAGACTTTGTCTCCTCCATGTTACTCTGCATTTGGCAGTGTGAGAGTGAGCCGTTTCAACAGCGAACATTAATTTTGCGCATCTTTGGTTAATGTTCTTTTCAGAGCTGTACCTCCAATAGTAGCATTACAAAACAACGTAGAGTTTTCACGTTTAGAGTTTCCACAGTCTAACCAAGTTTATAAAGGTTCCAGGAAATGCTATTTAAAATGGAAATTGCTTCCCCAAGAAATGCAGACTGTTACTGAGCAGGTCTAGCTGCTCTCAGTACTTTACTATTTACTGGTCTTACCACTAGCACTATTCCCTTTTGGCACCACCCTTGAAAGATAACATTTCCCCCCCCTAAGCAGACATGCATTGAAGCTTTAAGTTCCTCTTTGTGACTATTCCTTTTCCCATGACAGATCCTGAAATGGACCTAAAGCTGACCTAGCCAACACAACCTGGCTGCATTTAAACTAGTTTGTTCCTGTGTGTATTATTAGCTAGTGCAGGCTCCATTCAAGACCAGCTTGTAGACTTTAGTCACATCTCTGCAGTCTGGAATGGAGAAGGTGCTGCCCCCTACCGCAGACTGGTAGCAGTCCATGTCTATGTCCCAGTACCCCTTTCGTGGACCTGTGGGCTTGTCTTCCCTCAGGTCCATTAGGTTGTCAACAGACACACTACCCCGCATGGTGCTACCTCCTGCTGGATGCTGCACCATTGCCGCAGGGTGGTGACGATCGGGCAGGTCTAACCGATCGAACGATTCTGAGGAAAGAATACTGTCCTCGCTGATTGCCCTAGGCCTGGATCTGCTGCTCCCTGGTGGCAGGGAGGCTGCCAGCTGGTCCAGGGAGCCGAACTCTTGCAGGCCAGAAGAGGAAAACTTGCCATGGCGTTTGAGGATGCCCTTCTGTCGAGGTAGCATCGAGGGGCATGCTCTGTGCTGAGGCGTGTGGGCAGGGTCACTGCTCTCAGCAGACGACGAGTAATACCCCGACTCCCTCTCCACTGGCTTCTTCAGAATGCCCTTACGAGGGAGTGGAGGTGGAGCCCCAACAGTATTTGTTGTTTTCTCCTCCAAAGGAGGAGCTTGGACTTCACCAGGCAGCTTCTGCTTCAGGCTGCCACGTTTTTTCAGGATCCCTTTAAATGGACGGAGAACGGCGCTCTCCTGCATGCTCTGCGAGACATCGTTTTCTTTCCGTGATTTGCGGATCGAGCGCTGCCTCGTGATCGCCACGTCTCCTCCGGCGCTCCCTGCTGGCCGCAGTAAGCAGCGCATCTTGGAACCACTCTGTAGTAGAGGCCGAGAGGTCCTTCGTAGCCAGTCTGCAATGCGGGTCGAGCCACCCATCTGAGGTGCTGTGGCTGTTCCGGTGACCTGCGACATTTCTGCTACTGCTGCTTTTTCGCTCTCAGCCAGCAGAGGTTGCTGGTAGCCCCAGTTGAGCCACCAGTGGCTGGCGATCTCCTCTAGTGTCGCCCTACGCTCAGGATTTACCATTAACATCCAGCGGATCAGACCACATGCATCTGCAATGATGAAAGATGGTGTAAGCTCCAGCAAAGCAATTTGAAACAAAGTGATACAGCAAATCTGCTACTAATGTTTAGTTTGCGATATATATATATATATATATATAGTTTTGCTGAAGTAAACCGATGAGCATAATTACAGATTTGCCAACGAAATCACAAGTTTCATCCAAAAGTCAATCTACAGTAATTTTTTTACAACCTGATGGTTTGGCGGGTTTGTGGTAGTCTCCGGTGCTGATCTGCCGGACCAGGCTCTTGTAGTCGAGTCCATCAAAAGGCATGGTTCCATGCACTAGAGTGTAGAGGAGAACACCCAGCGACCAGCTGTCCACTTCAGGGCCCTTGTACGGCCTCCCGTTCACAATCTCAGGTGAGGCATACAATGGGCTGCCACAGTATGTTTGCAGGTACTCGCCCCGGCGGAACAGGTTAGACAGGCCGAAGTCGGCAATCTGGCAAAACATCAGGTTATTTCCCATCACCATCATGAGTCTTCTTTTTCGTAATGTTGGTACTTTCAATGGCGGTCAGTGAATGGCAACAATTTTGTGATCATTGGCATTTAAAACAAGTTTGACAGAAGAGTTTATCTGGAAATACAAATAAAATATTTGGTTTTCATAGACCCCAGTTAAGCGTTTCTGCTGTGACTGTGACTTCTGAATACTGATCCCCTCTAATACCACTAATAACAGTTACATGCACAGGGAGGAGCTGGTACTAAATCAGTTATCTGAATCAGATACATTTCTAGATTGACGCTCTTACTCTGGGGCATTTGTTTATAGGCACTGCACAGTTTAGCATTCTTCCCTGCCTGACCTTTCTTGACCCAGCGCTTAATGAAATGACAGGTTGAATAGGGCTCAGCAGTACAGGGTTACAACATGTGTTGTACTGGGCATGTCAGCTGTGAAGGAGAACCGCCTTTGGAGGCCGTTACCCTCAGTATGAGGACAGGCAGTGGCAGTAGAGCTGTAAAGCTCAGTGGAGGGTGTGGGGAGTGCACAGGTAAAGTAGGTAGTGGTGTGTTTGAGACTGCCCAGTTCATATATAATAAGGAAGGGAAGTGTCTTATTGGAGTGCAGCATCATTGCATGCCAGTTGTCAAAAGTGATCGGTGGCTTTGATGTTAATTGAGCCCTTACAATGAAAAACCATACATGTCCATTTACTGTTTTTTGCATTCCACAAAACAAAAACAATACAAAGCATAATTGCAAGTTTTATTTTTAAATGCCCACATGAACAAATAAGTAAATAAAGCATATTTAACTTTTTAATGTACAAGTTGTACAAAATCAAAAACTAAAATACCTGATTACACAAAACAGGGGAAATGCCTGATGTACGGTTTTTCATTGCAAGGGCTCAATTGTATAGGGTTTGCTAGAGGAATGCAAGAGTCTCACCTTCACATCCTTGTTAGAATCCAACAGGATGTTCTCTAGCTTCAGGTCACGGTGCACAATCCCATTCTGGGAGGGAGGGAGGAAGAGAGAGAGAGAACTTAACAGCCATTTCTTTCCCTCACCATCATACACACATGCCTGGAATGGGTGGCAGGATGGCAACAGGCCTGAGCCTCAATCACCAAAAGCTCCTCCAGTTTACGAGAGACAAACGAGGAGGAGAAAAGCGCATGTCACTTTGATAGCAGCTGCCTGCTCCACCAAACAACATGCCATTCCATCTCTCGGGTGGTGCTCTTTTATCTTTTTTAGAAATCTCTAAATGAAGAGACATAAAAGCAGTGGATGCTTTTGGGCCAGGACGTATGCTGCCCAGGGGCTGTGTGCGGAATCCGAGCTATGCTGTGTCATTGTGCTTCTCAGCAGGAGGGAATACCTCTCTTCACTGCTGCTCAGAAACAGGAGCTCATTTCACACTGCTGGGCGGAGGTGTGATTCAGGCTATTCCCATGGTCTCTTCTGTTGGGGAAGAACTTAAAAAGATTCTCTTTTAAATCCAGCCAGTGGGTAGAATCCTCTGCCTTGCATTTGATGTCAAATAAAATCTAAAGGTATAGTTTCCTTTTTTCTTGCCTCTGTATAATATTATACTGTAGTTTAGCTGTGGGGTGGATCCTCACACCTTGTGCTATTGTGGAAACCTTAAGAGAGGGTGACGGCAAAACTGGTACTGGCATTGCAAGAGCCTTGTGTGAAAAACAACTATTCCAATGCATAAAAGAGTGTGTATGCATGTGGTTTTTTAAAAATGGACACACACAAACAGGTTCTTCATACTGGCCCTATCTCTGTTGCTTCAGTGCATGGTGTGCAAGGAAATGAGAGAGAATGACTGCTTGTGTGTGTGTGAGAGTGAGAGAGACATCCATCAAAATCATAAATTGTGGAATCTTGTAAATGGCACACCCTGAACTGATGTTTGAGTGGCAATTGAGAGCTGGCTGGTGTTTGAGCACACCAAGCAGGATTCTTGGAGGCTTACCCGGTGGCAGTAGTGCACAGCTGACACGATCTGTCTGAAGAAATGCCTGGATTCTCTCTCTGAGATTTGTCTCTCACTGATGTACTCAAACAGATCTCCTCTGCTTGCATACTCCATCACAATCACGATCTTATCCTTGTTCTCGAAGACTAACAGAAAAACACACACACACACACACACACACAGAGTGAGCTGCAGGGGTCAAGTGGGAAGACTGTAGCTTACAAAACCCAAGCAACTCACGGCTGAACACAATGCTTTGCATGACAGCCTCCAAGTTCCCTTTTCTGTGCATCATACAATCCCAAACCTCGTTAAGTGGTCTGCTTCCTCCCTACACACTACTACAACTACTGCAGTTTACCACACTCCTCTAGCTTGGAAAAAAATTCTTCTTATAATGTTTTGTCAAAAATTCAGCAACATTTTTCTACAACTGAACAAAATAAAATTATAGACATTTACATATGACATTTACTACATTTGGGACTAGTGCAGGAATGGAAACGTACCTTCGTATATGGTGATGATGTAGGGGTGGTTGAGGGAGGACATGATCTCGATCTCCCTCCTAATGTGCATCAGGTCTTGCTCATCCTTGATGTTCTCCTTCCTGATAGACTTGATGGCCACCTGCAGCAGAGACAAAAATAACACTTAAAACCACCTCGTCACTTACTGGCCCGAGGTTGCCACACTGAACTCAAACTACTTCGTCCCAACTTCTGTGTTCCTGGAAAGCTGAAGGAGTTTAAAATGTGTTCCTACAGGATACGGTTACATCAGACACTGTTTCCTCACTACAGAACCCTGTACACTGGAACTACCTGATACTAGAGTTTCCTTCATTACGCCCATAATCATAAACAGCTGACTAATATCATCTGCTATGCCATAACTACTCGTTACTTCAAATAGCACGCTGCTTAAGTTGCTTACGTTACTCAGTCATAACTAAGTCGCTTTGGATGAAAGCGTCAGCTAAATGCCATAAATGTAAATATATTGTAGAAAACACTGATACATTCCCATACATATACATGACTGATAGCATTATCACACAGACTGGCACTTAATCTATATTGTTTGTCTTGTATATAATCTGTATATTGCTTGTACACTGTGAGTTATCTGCATTGCTTGAGAGTCAGTAACAGCCAGAACGAAATTCCTTCTGTGTCAGTATACTTGGCTGATAAACCGATTTCTGATTTTGATTAATTGCCTTTAGTGAAGTTATTTTTCCATAAGGTTAACTGCAACTCAACAGTACACACTTGAACAG
Source organism: Electrophorus electricus (assembly GCF_041902795.1). Taxonomy (NCBI): domain Eukaryota; kingdom Metazoa; phylum Chordata; class Actinopteri; order Gymnotiformes; family Gymnotidae; genus Electrophorus; species Electrophorus electricus. Next base: position 18,343,450 of record NC_137518.1, on the reverse strand, counting down.
AAAAAAATAACCAGTCATCTGATCATGGTGGTGTTGGTGAGGTTGAGAGATGGTGTAGTGAGCCTTTGTGTTTGCGGGACTTTTTGCAACACACATTACTCCCACTATGAAAAAAATAGCTTATAGGTGCCAATTCTGATAGCTGAAGCTGTTGGCTGTGTGATATAAATCCAGTACTGATTGTACAAGTCTTTTATGATGCTGTTGAGAGAGTGTGCTTCTCTGCTGAAAATGAGCCTGACAGGCATGTCTGTCTCAGCAAGTGTACCTCAGGCCAGGAACAGCAGAGCTAGCTGCGTTTACACCACTTCTCCCAACAGGAAATATCTGAAGTGCAGACTGGGAAGTTATAAATAGTTCCGTTCACCAACACATCCAGGGCACCATCAGGGACGCGTGGCTGGTATTTCCTGAGCAGGAAATTTAGGGGCTTTTTCTTTTTTTGAGAGAGAGAGAGATAGAGCGCAAGAGCGCAAGGTATGCAAGTAAATCTCTTGTTTATCTTCAGTATGTGTGTTCCACATGATTCTCACAGAGAGGTGTGCCGGCCCTAACGCATTTGGAATGGAACGTGTTGCAACAAGTCAGAATCTACTGTCTCCATCTCTTTCAATCTTCCTGTGTGTGTCTCTCTTCCTGCCTTTCTGCTCCCAAAGCCCCTGGTGTGTCTCTCTCGTTCTTTCTCTCTTTCTCTGGTGAACTTTCTCAGTTGACAGTGCTGAACACACCCTATGCACATAGAATCAGCAGCACTGAGACCTCAAATCTGTCTTTCTACAGAACCAGGCCTATGATATCATGCCTGTCTCTCTACAGGACCAGACCTGTGACTTTTCTGCACTCTTTTATACATCTGTGTATTTCACCAGCTGTTTCTTCCAGTTTGAGTAGTATGAACCCACCTGTTATAACCTTGTTCGACAAAATACACAGAAGCAGCTGATGTAACAATGGTTGATGTCTTTGATCACACCACATGGGGGGCAAAAGGATAAAGACAGGAGAATGATAAGAGGCAGGTATTTACACACTCATTAAGTAGAAAGAGGAAGTGACTTAGAGCAAAATCCCCAATGAAAGTCTATTGTTTCAGCACTTTTCTTTTGACTGTGATTGTTTTCTCCTTCTCAGTTTCAGTTCTTTTGAAGGTCAAAGATTGATGCAGCAGTCAGGAATAAGTTACTTATTTAATTAGTGCTTTAATGCCCCCATCACAGAGCTGCCTCTTCAGAAACCATATAATCTGATATATGGGCTTGCACTTTGCTTTCCAATCTTATTTAGCTATACCTGATTTTGCATAATCTAGAATTGATTTAAATTACAAACCCAGACCAACATGGCTTTGATCTTGAGTTACTGTAGTTATGCTAACAACTAGAATCCAAAGATGGAACCACTCTGCTAAGGCCTGCCAGCTGCACTGGTTTGAATCTCAGCATCACAGTTCAAAGGGTTCAAAGGGAATAGCCATGAATTAGTTAGTTCACCACATTAGCCTGTCTGGTTCATCTTCAATGTACCCACTATACTGGAAAGTCTATACCAATTTAAAAACCAGGCTTTAACCCTCAGGTACTACGGTGCTGTGCTCTAAGCCTTCCTTTGTCATGGGGAGATATGGAACAGGTACTGCCTCTGTCACCATCAGTGTGAACACATTACCTCACCTTCCAGTGAACCTGATAAAATTACACACTTCACCTCTCAGTTCCTCATGTCAAGACAAAAAACATTACATCACTGATGCCAGTGCGAGTATAGACACAAATACACAATCCCACACCTCCACACAGTTCACATTCCAAAGATATCATCAATATCAGGTGGGGGTGTGTTGGGGAAAAATACCAGAGAAGCCAAACAATCCAATTTACCCAGATTTGCGGGGAATTTCCATGTCCGCTCAAGATCTCACCTGGTAACTGGGTCAGTTTCGAAATGAATCTGCGACAAGCCTTTGTTTCTTATCAGTTTAGGATTTGTTTTTTAAAGCAACAAGATGCTGTAGAATACAGATACATACAGAACACTGATCCAGGATCAGCACTCAAGGACATGTTTTATTAATATTTTGAACTCTATGTTGTCATAATAAGAATTCCAGAGTAAATTCTTCAGTGCGAGCTGGATAAGTACAAGCCAAGACTGCACAATACCCATCTGTCTCTTTGACTGAAAGGCTGCACCAACAGTCTACACTGAAAAACAAATATCCAAGCAACAGTCCCTGAAGCTATACGTATGAAGCACAAGTAGTTATGAATCTCAGCATTTTGTCTGACCTCATGCTGCTGAGGTTGTACTGGGGCCAGGGTAGTGTTTGGTGATTGGGGAACTTTCTCCAGCCATGGCTTTGTTTAGTGACGCACAAGGGAGCGGTTGTTCTCCCTCTATCGGAAATCCACCTGCTCCATATTCATTTCTGTTCTTGTATGTGGGGTATACGTAACCCTGCCGCTCTGGACACCGAGACTGTGTCTCAGCACCCACAGCAGAGACAGACAGACAGAAGCCTGCAATTCAAGTGTGTGTGTGCAAAGGTCAGCAAGTCAAACATGGCAGATCAAGCTCCCTCCCATTAACTGCTGAGTTAGGGTGAAAAAAAAACCCCCAGATGTTTAACATCTGACCCCTGGATTTTTTAGACACAAAGTTTCACATGGCATATTACAGGTAGTTTTGACTCCTCAAGGGTAATATCACACAGACACAATATACTGCGTGTCACAAATGAGCAGGCTTGAATGTAAACGCTGCAGAGCCGCATTAGTGACCTGAACCTAGAGACCTGGGCTGAACATGCAGGACACTGAACAGGATCCGCTCAACCTAGTCCAGCAATGTTATTGCACCCGCCTAACTCAAGCACCTTCCCGGAGATGGGCGTGATGGTGAACAGTAAAACCTGTTTCTTATTTTTTGTTTAGAAAAGTGAGCGTGCAAGCGGGCTGGCTTAAGTGTTTTGTCTAAATATGACTCACGCGAAGATAAGGTTACTGCGAGGCAACAGTACATGCACAATATGTAGTTAACGTTACAATCAGCAAAACATCTGCAAGACTGACTGGAAAACATGTATGGACAATACACAATTAAAAAAACAGAACCGCATTAGCCCCTGCCCATGTCGAATAGACAGCTAGGATTAGTTAGGTATCTGATCAAGGGCAGAATAAATCGTGACTTACCATTCTGCCGGACCTGTCCACTGCCTTCTTCACCTTCCCGTATGTCCCCTTTCCCAGGGTCTCTTTAAATTCGTATCTGTGTTTAAGATTGTGCTTGTGATGGTGCCTCTTGACAGCCTGCCGTTTCAGCGGAGGCGGGCAGGCTTGACTCGCCGAACCAGGTGGGTCGACCGAATCCATGTCTACCTGATCGCAGCTGTAACCCCGTTAAACCAACTATCAGGTTGTTTTAAACATTTCGCCAATCAAAGAAGCAAATCTTAAGATTTAAACCCAACCGACTCCGATGCTAATCTCTGCGTGTGCAGACAAGTAACTATTCAGCTATAGCCAGTAAACTTTCGCCTTCTGGTTTTTTAAGTGCAGTTGTTGCTAAACAGGAGTGGGCGTGGTTTTGATAACCGCGTGGGCGTGGTTTTAAGACTGCTGCAGGAGTGGTCGTCTCGAGTGGGCGTGGTTTTTAATCTAGGGTTGCTATTAGAGGGATTTTGCACAGTAATCAAGCACGACTCTCGGGACCCTATAGCCTATTGTAATACTTTTATACTTAAATATGCCTACTCTCTAGTTTTTTTTCTCTCTGAAAAAGTAATCATATCTCTGAAAGGATACATTTACATCTTACAATTACATATGACGAGAATTAATGAGAACATTAGTTAATGAGAAGTAGTTGTTTTGCATAAACATGTATTGATTTCCCGCATGTTCGCATACGCTACCATTATAAATTTGTTTTGTTCTTTTCTAAGGAGGCTGCAGAGAAACCTATCCGAATTATTGGCAGTGGTGATTGATCAAATACTATTGCCTCGGTAGACAGATATTAGGCTGGAAAACGCTGCCTGTAATAGGCTCAGCTCAGTGTCACAGTACAGGACAAAATGGGTAAACAAACAAGCAAACAACTAGTATTTCATACGTTTACATTTTGCAAAGTTAGAGCGTGTTTAGATATATTAACTAAACAGTATATGCTTCACATTGTCATCTTTTTGGTATTCAAATATCTTTTAAAATATAACTGTAACCTAATAAGAAATTTACTACAAATATATTAAAGTAACGTCATCTGATTACTTTCCAATAATTGCTAAAGATATTCATCAAACTCGTCATATATGTGCCAGCCAGCGGTCCCGCTAGCTCCTACAGGACTAACATATTTTCTCTGTGCAAACTCAGGAACAACTCAGTAGATGTGTACACGTTGTCTGCAGGCAGCAGTAGACAGTCCAGTAGTCTGCAGTCCAGCATTGCGGAGAAGGCGCTTTGCTTTGCATCCTTACACGCCTGTCAAACTAACGCAGTGTGCACATCCCGAATGACTATATTGCATTGCGACAAGCAATGGAAACCGTTTACGCGATTAGAACCATAAAAAGAGAAAGGATGGAAAAGAAAGTGAAACGGAGCGGGTGATTTGGGCCATATTATAATGTAATACTGCCAATAATCACTATTTTAAAAATGTAACCAGAAATCTAATTAGTAAACTAATCCACCAGTGCTAGCACCACAGTTGTACTCTGAGGTCAAGTACCGGTCAATTCTGAGAACATGGACTTGAGCGACAGGTGTGTAAGCTTGCTGGTACCGCCGTCGAGACAAGGCCTGATAGTAACTCGGCCTTTGTTGCAGTTCCTGCCACAGCCACCAGATGGAGATGAACGACGTGGAGAAAACCCCGAACGCGTCATCATACTCTTAAAATGTAGCCTTGGTTGCAATTAAAATAACCCAAACTGACCGCTGATCCGGGTAGATACGGACACAAAAGAAAACCAATATAGCAAAAGGCTCTAACTAAACGTACATCCTTAAAACATTAAAGGGGAAAGGATGTGAAAATTACCGTTTCACTGGGGTGTCAAGAAAGCGAACAGGAAGTAAATAACATCGTTAACTGTAGGATTCGGTCTTTTTGGCAAAACGATAGCAAAATATGGATTTTTTAAAATAATGATTTTAATGCGATTAAGAGCGTTATCATCAAAGGTGCAAGTAGTACCAGTGGGCTAACTGAAGCGGGCCACTTCTGCGGACTACATATCCCAGTATCCAACGGGACGGGCCAGCCTTCAAAAACACCCCACCGGCCGCGCGGCTCCGCTTTACAAAGCCTCCCAGATTTGATGTTGTCTGGTGATTAGGGCATCATGTACAGCACGGATGTCTGTTGCCTGACACAGTAGCCTTGCGCGTGTTTCTGTTTAACCAACACTCCTCGCGCCTCAACCTTCACCTGCAAACCGGGAATACGACCGTCGCGAGGAGAACCGCAGGCGAGCTTTCGGATTTGCCATCTGCTCTGCTACGGCGCTCGCACACTAACGCGTGCTCAACGCCTCGGTTGTCTTACGCGGTTGAATGTGTGAACCCCCGCGCTGAGCTGGTTGGTACTGGAGTGCCGTACTGGGATGTCAGGCCGCACCAGTAGCGCGGTTAGCTGCTAGCTGCGCAAGGCCAGCGGCGCGCGTGTTAACGGTGGTGCGCAGTGGCTCCGCCGGTTGTGATTTGGGTTTTTCCAACATGTTTTTTGTCCGACGCCAGGAGAAGCTCTCCGAGTGACCGGCTAATCCGGGCCTGCGAGTCTGTACGAGAAAACGGGGGCGTTTTGTCCAGTTTACAAACCAGTTCACATTGCTTTAAGCACGCGCCGCGCACTTTCGCTAAGTGGGTTTGATTTTTAAATGCACCCAGATTTGTTGGTAAACAGCTGTTTGCATTTGGCAGTTTTTAAAACCAAGTGGGCTTGTTCGTAGGCAGAAAGCACGCATGGACGCACCCTCTTTCCCTCCGAGCCGAGACACGTCCACGGCGTTTCTGTCGTGATCAGCGGCTGCACCTTTCGCTTTGACGCCGACGTTCACACCGACACCGTCTGCTCCGTGCATACTCAGGACAAGCGTCTCCGCTGGACGATGGATGGAAACAGTGCGCAGAAATTGACGCCTTTGGTACGAGAGCTGACTCGGGTTTTCAGCAACTACAACAAGAACTCCGTGTTTCTGAAAAAGAACTTGAAAGAGACCAACAACTTTTTCCGCGAAATTCGGCAGAACTACAGCAACGCGTGCGCCTCTGCGTCCACCTGCGGCGCCACGACTTTGGAGGCAGGTGAGAGGAAAGGTCACCCTGGGACTCCTCGTTAGTCCTGGGGGAGGTAAAGTGCGCGCAACAGGTTCATTTCTCTGAGTGCCTAAACGCGTTTTTTTTGCTTTAGGTCCCCATTTTCGAAATGTGAACTTTTCAGATGGTCAAACAATTTGATGTTAAAGATTAGCTAATATTTTTGGTACTATGGAAATGAGATTCACCCTTTGAAATGTTATTAGGTTTGTCCGTCAGTGAGAGCGCCTGTGAACTGTAGAATTAGTGGGGAAAGGGAAGCTAAATAGACACCCCTAGTTCAGCATGTATCTCTGTATACATTCTGGCCTTTGTCCTGTATGGCAGATTTCCTCTTTTACACTTTAACAGTGGAAACTGGATTTAGATCCAGAAATAATGTACTTGGGGCTTATGAACAAGGCTTATGGTTCCAAACTCCACTTAGCAGAACTGTTCACTGAATAAAATTATGTGGGAATAGTTGGATGTATATGTAATGACTCTAGACCACAGTTACTGTTCACTTTCCTGTTCTCTGTCAAATCAAAGTCTATAAGGGAGACATATTTACCTCAGCACCTTCATATGTTAAAAATGCACCGATTTGTTTTTCTGTTTGCATGTCCTGTGGCTGCTTGATATTGTCAAAAATACTCTATCGTGATTATCTATTATTTGCATTTATGTGAATGCTGTGAATTCTCAAAACAGAGAGAACACTCATTTGGAATGTCTAGGATTTGATCAGGATGAGTGCAGCTTACAATAAAAAAGAGGCTTTGTTGAGACATTTTCCTGCTGCTTTATATATAAGTATTGCAAAGGTGGATGCTGTGGTGATGATGATTAGCCAAAAAACAATATATGGTACAACTTTGTCATCCATGATAATTAAACATTCCAGACGGGTTCTCTCAATAATATCACCATGTTCTGAATGGCAAATTTAAGGAACAAGGATTATAAGTGGTTAGGAGAGGTGCTGATCCGGCAAGATGTTGGTTATACTGCCATTTAGGCTAAGGGCATTTAAAAGAACTCCCGACTAATGTTTGAGTTCTGTGGTGGCCTGTTAGTGACCCCATGGTGCCTGTGAGGTTGGATGGCTCCAGCAAACAGCCATAAACACTTTCCCACAAGTTCAGGGGCAGCAATGACCTCCCTCAGCAACCTTTTAGCTCATCTGAAACCAAATGATTAATAAGGCTGCACTGATAAATGGGGCAATATGTATGAACGTGTGTGTGTGTATATGTATAGAATGTGTGTGTGTGTGTGTGTATATGTATAGAATGTGTGTGTGTGTGTGTGTATATGTATAGAATGTGTGTGTGTGTGTGTATATGTATAGAATGTGTGTGTGTGTGTGTGTATATGTATAGAATGTGTGTGTGTGTGTGTGTATATGTATAGAATGTGTGTGTGTGTGTGTGTATATGTATAGAATGTGTGTGTGTGTGTGTGTATATGTATAGAATGTGTGTGCGTGTGTGTATATGTATAGAATGTGTGTGCGTGTGTGTATATGTATAGAATGTGTGTGCGTGTGTGTATATGTATAGAATGTGTGTGCGTGTGTGTATATGTATAGAATGTGTGTGCGTGTGTGTATATGTATAGAATGTGTGTGTATATGTATAGAATGTGTGTGTATATGTATAGAATGTGTGTGTGTGTGTGTATATGTATAGAATGTGTGTGTGTGTGTGTATATGTATAGAATGTGTGTGTGTGTGTATGTATAGAATGTGTGTGTGTGTGTGTATATGTATAGAATTGTGTGTGTGTATATGTATAGAATGTGTGTGTGTGTGTGTGTGTATATGTATAGAATGTGTGTGTGTGTGTGTGTGTGTGTGTGTATATGTATAGAATGTGTGTGTGTGTATATGTATAGAATGTGTGTGTGTGTATATGTATAGAATGTGTGTGTGTGTGTGTATATGTATTGTGTGTGTGTGTGTATATGTATAGAATGTGTGTGTATATGTATAGAATGTGTGTGTGTGTGTGTATATGTATAGAATGTGTGTGTGTGTGTGTATAGAATGTGTGTGTGTGTGTATATGTATAGAATGTGTGTGTGTGTGTATAGAATGTGTGTGTGTATAGAATGTGTGTGTGTATAGAATGTGTGTGTGTATAGAATGTGTGTGTGTGTGTATAGAATGTGTGTGTGTGTGTATAGAATGTGTGTGTGTGTGTATAGAATGTGTGTGTGTGTATAGAATGTGTGTGTGTGTGTATAGAATGTGTGTGTGTGTGTATGTATAGAATGTGTGTGTGTATAGAATGTGTGTGTATAGAATGTGTGTGTATAGAATGTGTGTGTATAGAATGTGTGTGTATAGAATGTGTGTGTATAGAATGTGTGTGTATAGAATGTGTGTGTATAGAATGTGTGTGTGTATAGAATGTGTGTGTGTATAGAATGTGTGTGTGTATAGAATGTGTGTGTGTATAGAATGTGTGTGTGTATAGAATGTGTGTGTGTATATGTATAGAATGTGTGTGTGTGTATATGTATAGAATGTGTGTGTGTGTATATGTATAGAATGTGTGTGTGTGTGTGTATAGAATGTGTGTGTGTGTGTGTATATGTATAGAATGTGTGTGTGTGTGTGTGTATAGAATGTGTGTGTGTATAGAATGTGTGTGTGTATAGAATGTGTGTGTGTGTGTATAGAATGTGTGTGTGTGTGTGTATAGAATGTGTGTGTGTGTGTATAGAATGTGTGTGTGTGTGTATAGAATGTGTGTGTGTATAGAATGTGTGTGTGTATAGAATGTGTGTGTGTGTGTATAGAATGTGTGTGTGTGTGTATGTATAGAATGTGTGTGTATAGAATGTGTGTGTATAGAATGTGTGTGTATAGAATGTGTGTGTATAGAATGTGTGTGTATAGAATGTGTGTGTATAGAATGTGTGTGTATAGAATGTGTGTGTGTATAGAATGTGTGTGTGTATAGAATGTGTGTGTGTATAGAATGTGTCTGTGTATAGAATGTGTGTGTGTATAGAATGTGTCTGTGTATAGAATGTGTCTGTGTGTGTGTATAGAATGTGTCTGTGTGTATGTATAGAATGTGTCTGTGTGTGTATAGAGTGTGTGTATGTGTATAGAATGTGTGTGTGTGTGTATATATGTATAGAATGTGTGTGTGTGTGTATATATGTATAGAATGTGTGTGTGTGTATATATGTATAGAATGTGTGTGTGTGTGTGTGTGTATAGAGTGTGTATGTGTATAGAATGTGTGTGTGTGTATATATGTATAGAATGTGTGTGTGTGTATATATGTATAGAATGTGTGTGTGTGTGTATAGAGTGTGTGTATGTGTATAGAATGTGTGTGTGTGTATATATGAATAGAATGTGTGTGTATATGTATAGAATGTGTGTGTGTGTGTGTGTGTATATGTATAGAATGTGTGTGTGTGTGTGTATATGTATAGAATGTGTGTGTGTGTGTGTGTGTGTATATGTATAGAATGTGTGTGTGTATATGTATAGAATGTGTGTGTGTATATGTATAGAATGTGTGTGTGTGTATGTATAGAATGTGTGTGTGTGTGTATAGAATGTGTGTGTGTATAGAATGTGTGTGTGTATAGAATGTGTGTGTGTATAGTGTGTGTATGTGTATAGAATGTGTGTGTGTATGTATAGAATGTGTGTGTATATGTATAGAATGTGTGTGTGTATATGTATAGAATGTGTGTGTGTGTGTATATATGTATAGAATGTGTGTGTATATGTATAGAATGTGTGTGTGTATATGTATAGAATGTGTGTGTGTATATGTATAGAATGTGTGTGTGTATATGTATAGAATGTGTGTGTGTGTATATATGTATAGAATGTGTGTGTGTGTATATATGTATAGAATGTGTGTGTGTATAGAATGTGTGTGTGTGTGTATAGAATGTGTGTGTGTATAGTGTGTGTATGTGTATAGAATGTGTGTGTATGTGTATAGAATGTGTGTGTGTATATGTATAGAATGTGTGTGTGTGTATGTATAGAATGTGTGTGTGTGTATATATGTATAGAATGTGTGTGTGTATAGAATGTGTGTGTGTATAGAATGTGTGTGTGTATAGAATGTGTGTGTGTGTATAGAATGTGTGTGTATAGAATGTGTGTGTATAGAATGTGTGTGTATAGAATGTGTGTGTATAGAATGTGTGTGTATAGAATGTGTGTGTGTGTGTGTGTGTGTATAGAATGTGTGTGTGTGTATAGAATGTGTGTGTGTGTATAGAATGTGTGTGTGTGTATAGACTGTGTGTGTGTGTATAGACTGTGTGTGTGTGTATAGACTGTGTGTGTGTGTATAGACTGTGTGTATAGAGTGTGTGTGTATAGAGTGTGTGTGTGTATAGAATGTGTGTGTGTGTGTGTGTGTGTATAGAATGTGTGTGTGTGTATAGAATGTGTGTGTGTGTATAGAATGTGTGTGTGTGTATAGAATGTGTGTGTGTGTGTGTGTGTATAGAATGTGTGTGTGTGTATAGAATGTGTGTGTGTGTATAGAATGTGTGTGTGTGTATAGAATGTGTGTGTGTGTGTGTGTGTGTAGAATGTGTGTGTGTGTATAGAATGTGTGTGTGTGTGTAGAATGTGTGTGTGTAGAATGTGTGTGTGTGTGTAGAATGTGTGTGTGTAGAATGTGTGTGTGTATGTGTATAGAATGTGTGTGTGTGTATATATGTATAGAATGTGTGTGTGTGTGTATATATGTATAGAATGTGTGTGTGTATAGAGTGTGTGTATGTGTATAGAATGTGTGTGTGTGTGTATATATGTATAGAATGTGTGTGTGTATATGTATAGAATGTGTGTGTGTGTGTGTATAGTGTGTGTATGTGTATAGAGTGTGTGTATGTGTATAGAATGTGTGTGTGTGTGTATATGTATAGAATGTGTGTGTGTGTATATGTATAGAATGTGTGTGTGTGTGTGTATATGTATAGAATGTGTGTGTGTGTGTATATGTATAGAATGTGTGTGTGTGTGTATATGTATAGAATGTGTGTGTGTGTGTATATGTATAGAATGTGTGTGTGTGTGTATATGTATAGAATGTGTGTGTGTGTGTATATGTATAGAATGTGTGTGTGTGTGTATATGTATAGAATGTGTGTGTGTGTGTATATGTATAGAATGTGTGTGTGTGTGTATATGTATATAATGTGTGTGTGTGTGTATATGTATATAATGTGTGTGTGTGTGTATATGTATAGAATGTGTGTGTGTGTGTATATGTATAGAATGTGTGTGTGTAGAGTGTGTGTGTGTGTATGTATAGAATGTGTGTGTGTATAGAGTGTGTGTGTATAGAGTGTGTGTGTATAGAGTGTGTGTGTATAGAGTGTGTGTGTATAGTGTGTGTGTGTGTATAGAGTGTGTGTGTGTATAGAATGTGTGTGTGTGTGTGTGTGTGTGTATAGAATGTGTGTGTGTATAGAATGTGTGTGTGTGTATAGAATGTGTGTGTGTGTATAGAATGTGTGTGTGTGTATAGAATGTGTGTGTGTGTATAGAATGTGTGTGTGTGTATAGAATGTGTGTGTGTGTGTGTGTAGAATGTGTGTGTGTGTGTGTGTGTGTGTGTAGAATGTGTGTGTGTAGAATGTGTGTGTGTGTGTAGAATGTGTGTGTGTAGAATGTGTGTGTGTGTGTAGAATGTGTGTGTGTAGAATGTGTGTGTGTGTGTGTGTAGAATGTGTGTGTGTGTATATATGTATAGAATGTGTGTGTGTGTATATATGTATAGAATGTGTGTGTGTGTATATATGTATAGAATGTGTGTGTGTATAGAGTGTGTGTATGTGTATAGAATGTGTGTGTGTGTATATATGTATAGAATGTGTGTGTGTATATGTATAGAATGTGTGTGTGTGTGTGTATAGTGTGTGTATGTGTATAGAATGTGTGTGTGTGTGTATATGTATAGAATGTGTGTGTGTGTATATGTATAGAATGTGTGTGTGTATATGTATAGAATGTGTGTGTGTATATGTATAGAATGTGTGTGTGTGTGTGTATATGTATAGAATGTGTGTGTGTGTGTGTATATGTATAGAATGTGTGTGTGTGTGTGTATATGTATAGAATGTGTGTGTGTGTGTGTATATGTATAGAATGTGTGTGTGTGTGTATATGTATAGAATGTGTGTGTATATGTATAGAATGTGTGTGTGTGTATATGTATAGAATGTGTGTGTGTGTATATGTATAGAATGTGTGTGTGTGTGTATATGTATAGAATGTGTGTGTGTGTGTATATGTATAGAATGTGTGTGTGTGTGTATATGTATAGAATGTGTGTGTGTGTGTGTGTATATGTATAGAATGTGTGTGTGTGTGTGTGTATAGAATGTGTGTGTGTGTGTGTGTATAGAATGTGTGTGTATAGAGTGTGTGTGTGTATGTATAGAATGTGTGTGTGTGTGTGTATATATGTATAGAATGTGTGTGTGTGTATAGAATGTGTGTGTGTGTATAGAATGTGTGTGTGTGTGTATAGACTGTGTGTGTGTGTATAGAATGTGTGTGTGTGTATAGAATGTGTGTGTATAGAATGTGTGTGTGTATAGAATGTGTGTGTGTATAGAGTGTGTGTGTGTATAGAGTGTGTGTATAGAATGTGTGTATAGAATGTGTGTGTGTGTGTGTATAGAGTGTGTGTGTGTGTGTATAGAGTGTGTGTGTGTGTGTATAGAGTGTGTGTGTGTATAGAGTGTGTGTGTGTATAGAGTGTGAGTGTGTGTGTGTGTATAGAATGTGTGTGTGTGTGTGTGTGTGTGTGTATAGAATGTGTGTGTGTGTATAGAATGTGTGTGTGTGTATAGAATGTGTGTGTGTGTATAGAATGTGTGTGTGTGTGTATAGAATGTGTGTGTATAGAATGTGTGTGTATAGAATGTGTGTGTATAGAATGTGTGTGTATAGAATGTGTGTGTATAGAATGTGTGTGTATAGAATGTGTGTGTATAGAGTGTGTGTGTGTATAGAGTGTGTGTGTGTATAGAGTGTGTGTGTGTGTGTATAGAGTGTGTGTGTGTGTAGAATGTGTGTGTGTGTGTGTAGAATGTGTGTGTAGAATGTGTGTGTAGAATGTGTGTGTGTATAGAATGTGTGTGTATGTGTATAGAATGTGTGTGTGTGTGTAGAATGTGTGTGTAGAATGTGTATGTGTGTGTGTGTGTGTGTGTGTGTGTGTATAGAATGTGTGTGTGTGTATAGAATGTGTGTGTGTGTATAGAATGTGTGTGTGTGTGTATAGAATGTGTGTGTGTGTGTATAGAATGTGTGTGTATAGAATGTGTGTGTATAGAATGTGTGTGTATAGAATGTGTGTGTATAGAGTGTGTGTGTATAGAGTGTGTGTGTATAGAGTGTGTGTGTATAGAGTGTGTGTGTATGAGTGTGTGTGTATAGAGTGTGTGTGTGTATAGAGTGTGTGTGTGTATAGAGTGTGTGTGTGTGTGTATAGAGTGTGTGTGTGTGTAGAATGTGTGTGTGTGTGTGTAGAATGTGTGTGTAGAATGTGTGTGTAGAATGTGTGTGTAGAATGTGTGTGTAGAATGTGTGTGTGTATAGAATGTGTGTGTATGTGTATAGAATGTGTGTGTATGTGTATAGAATGTGTGTGTGTGTGTAGAATGTGTGTGTGTGTGTGTATAGAATGTGTGTGTGTGTGTATAGAGAGTGTGTGTATAGAGTGTGTGTGTATAGAGTGTGTGTGTGTATAGAGTGTGTGTGTGTATAGAGTGTGTGTGTGTGTGTATAGAGTGTGTGTGTGTGTAGAATGTGTGTGTGTGTGTGTAGAATGTGTGTGTAGAATGTGTGTGTAGAATGTGTGTGTAGAATGTGTGTGTAGAATGTGTGTGTGTATAGAATGTGTGTGTATGTGTATAGAATGTGTGTGTATGTGTATAGAATGTGTGTGTGTGTGTAGAATGTGTGTGTGTGTGTGTATAGAATGTGTGTGTGTGTGTGTATAGAATGTGTGTGTGTGTGTATAGAATGTGTGTGTGTGTGTATAGAATGTGTGTGTGTGTGTATAGAATGTGTGTGTGTATAGAATGTGTGTGTAGAATGTGTGTGTAGAATGTGTGTGTGTTTTAGAATGTGTGTGTGTATATGTATAGAATGTGTGTGTGTTATATGTATAGAATGTGTGTGTGTGTATATGTATAGAGTGTGTGTGTGTGTATATGTATAGAGTGTGTGTGTGTGTGTATATGTATAGAGTGTGTGTGTGTGTATATGTATAGTGTGTGTGTATATGTATAGTGTGTGTGTATATGTATAAGTGTGTGTGTGTGTGTGTATATGTATAGAGTGTGTGTGTGTGTGTATATGTATAGTGTGTGTGTGTGTGTGTATATGTATAGAGTGTGTGTGTGTGTGTATATGTATAGAGTGTGTGTGTGTATAGAGTGTGTGTGTATAGAATGTGTGTGTGTGTATAGAATGTGTGTGTGTGTATAGAATGTGTGTGTGTGTGTGTGTGTGTGTATGTGTATAGAATGTGTGTGTGTGTGTGTAGAATGTGTGTGTGTGTGTGTATAGAATGTGTGTGTGTGTGTATAGAATGTGTGTGTGTGTGTATAGAATGTGTGTGTGTGTGTATAGAATGTGTGTGTGTATAGAATGTGTGTGTAGAATGTGTGTGTAGAATGTGTGTGTGTATAATGTGTGTGTATGTGTGTAGATGTGTGTGTGTATATGTATAGAATGTGTGTGTGTGTATATGTATAGAGTGTGTGTGTGTGTATATGTATAGAGTGTGTGTGTGTGTGTATATGTATAGAGTGTGTGTGTGTGTATATGTATAGTGTGTGTGTATATGTATAGTGTGTGTGTATATGTATAGTGTGTGTGTGTGTGTGTATATGTATAGAGTGTGTGTGTGTGTGTATATGTATAGAGTGTGTGTGTGTGTGTAATGTATAGAGTGTGTGTGTGTGTGTATATGTATAGAGTGTGTGTGTGTATAGAGTGTGTGTGTATAGAATGTGTGTGTGTGTATAGAATGTGTGTGTGTGTATAGAATGTGTGTGTGTGTGTGTGTGTGTGTGTGTATAGAATGTGTGTGTATAGAATGTGTGTGTATAGAATGTGTGTGTATAGAATGTGTGTGTATAGAATGTGTGTGTGTATATAGAATGTGTGTGTATGTGTATAGAATGTGTGTGTGTGTGTATAGAATGGGTGTGTGTGTGTGTAGAATGTGTGTGTATAGAATGTGTGTGTATAGAATGTGTGTGTATAGAATGTGTGTGTATAGAATGTGTGTGTATAGAATGTGTGTGTGTGTGTGTAGAATGTGTGTGTATGTGTGTAGAATGTGTGTGTGTGTGTATATGTATGAATGTGTGTGTGTGTGTATAGAATGGTGTGTGTGTATAGAATGTGTGTGTGTAGAATGTGTGTGTGTGTATGTGTGTCGAATGTGTGTGTGTGTGTATATGTATAGAATGTGTGTGTGTGTATATGTATAGTGTGTGTGTGTGTGTGTATAGAATGTGTGTGTATAGAATGTGTGTGTGTGTGTGTGTATAGAATGTGTGTGTGTGTGTGTGTGTGTGTGTGTAGAATGTGTGTGTGTGTATAGAATGTGTGTGTGTGT
>NC_137518.1:18300000-18320000 GCF_041902795.1 Electrophorus electricus | reverse complement strand
TGTGTATAGAATGTGTGTGTATAGAATGTGTGTGTGTATAGAATGTGTGTGTATAGAATGTGTGTGTGTGTGTGTGTGTATATGTATAGAATGTGTGTGTGTGTATATGTATAGAATGTGTGTGTGTGTATATGTATAGAATGTGTGTGTGTGTGTATGTATAGAATGTGTGTGTGTATGTATAGAATGTGTGTGTGTGTGTATGTATAGAATGTGTGTGTGTGTATGTATAGAATGTGTGTGTGTATGTATAGAATGTGTGTGTGTGTGTGTGTGTGTGTATAGAATGTGTGTGTGTATAGAATGTGTGTGTGTATAGAATGTGTGTGTGTGTGTGTGTGTGTATAGAATGTGTGTGTGTGTGTGTGTGTATAGAATGTGTGTGTGTGTGTATAGAATGTGTGTGTGTGTGTGTATAGAATGTGTGTGTGTGTGTGTATAGAATGTGTGTGTGTGTGTGTGTGTGTGTGTATAGACATGTGTGTGTGTGTGTGTGTGTGTGTGTATAGAATGTGTGTGTGTGTGTGTGTGTGTGTGTATAGAATGTGTGTGTATATGTATAGAATGTGTGTGTGTGTATGTGTGTGTATAGAATGTGTGTGTGTGTTATAGAATGTGTGTGTGTGTATAGAATGTGTGTGTGTGTGTATAGAATGTGTGTGTGTGTATAGAATGTGTGTGTGTGTATAGAATGTGTGTGTGTGTATAGAATGTGTGTGTGTGTTATAGAATGTGTGTGTGTGTATAGAATGTGTGTGTGTGTATAGAATGTGTGTGTGTGTGTGTATGTGTATAGAATGTGTGTGTGTGTGTGTATGTGTATAGAATGTGTGTGTGTGTGTGTGTGTATAGAATGTGTGGTGTGTGTGTGTGTATAGAATGTGTGTGTGTGTGTGTATAGAATGTGTGTGTGTGTGTATAGAATGTGTGTGTGTGTGTATAGAATGTGTGTGTGTGTGTGTGTGTGTGTGTGTGTGTGTGTGTGTGTGTATAGATGTGTGTGTGTGTGTATATGTATAGAATGTGTGTGTGTATATGTATAGAATGTGTGTGTGTGTGTGTGTGTGTATATGTATAGAATGTGTGTGTGTGTATATGTATAGAATGTATGTGTGTGTATATGTATAGAATGTATGTGTGTGTATATGTATAGAATGTATGTGTGTATGTGTATAGAATGTGTGTGTGTGTATAGAATGTGTGTGTGTATAGAATGTGTGTGTGTATAGAATGTGTATGTATAGAATGTGTATGTATAGAATGTGTATGTATAGAATGTGTGTGTATAGAATGTGTATGTATAGAATGTGTGTGTGTGTGTGTATAGAATGTGTGTGTGTGTGTGTGTATAGAATGTGTGTGTGTGTGTGTGTATAGAATGTGTGTGTGTGTGTGTGTGTATTGAATGTGTATGTGTGTGTGTGTATAGAATGTGTATGTGTTGTGTGTGTATAGAATATGTGTGTGTGTGTGTGTATAGAATATGTGTGTGTGTGTGTATAGAATGTGTGTGTGTGTGTATAGAGTGTGTGTGTGTGTGTGTGTATATGTATAGAATGTGTATATGTATAGAATGTGTGTGTGTATAGAATGTGTGTGTATAGAATGTGTGTGTGTATATGTATAGAATGTGTGTGTGTGTGTATATGTATAGAATGTGTGTGTGTGTGTGTATATGTATAGAATGTGTGTGTGTGTGTGTATATGTATAGATGTGTGTGTGTGTGTGTATAGTATAGATTGTGGTATATTATAGAATGTGTGTGTGTGTGTGTATATGTATAGAATGTGTGTGTGTGTGTGTGTGTATATGTATAGAATGTGTGTGTGTGTGTGTGTGTATGTATAGAATGTGTGTGTGTGTGTGTCTATGTATAGAATGTGTGTGTGTGTATATGTATAGAATGTGTGTATATGTATAGAATGTGTGTGTATATGTATAGAATGTGTGTGTGTGTGTGTGTATAGAATGTGTGTGTGTGTGTGTGTGTGTGTGTGTATAGAATGTGTTTGTGTGTGTGTGTATAGATGTGTTTGTGTGTGTGTGTATAGAATGTGTGTGTGTGTATATGTATAGAATGTATGTGTGTGTATATGTATAGAATGTGTGTGTGTGTATATGTATAGAATGTGTGTGTGTGTATAGAATGTGTGTGTGTGTGTGTATATGTATAGAATGTGTATATGTATAGAATGTGTGTGTGTATAGAATGTGTGTATAGAATGTGTGTGTGTATATGTATAGAATGTGTGTGTGTGTATATGTATAGAATGTGTGTGTATATGTATAGAATGTGTGTGTATATGTATAGAATGTGTGTGTGTATATGTATAGAATGTGTGTGTGTGTGTGTATAGAATGTGTGTGTGTGTGTGTGTGTGTATAGAATGTGTGTGTGTGTATAGAATGTGTGTGTGTGTATAGAATGTGTGTGTGTGTGTATAGAATGTGTGTGTGTGTATATGTATAGAATGTGTGTGTGTGTATATGTATAGAATGTGTGTGTGTGTGTATATGTATAGAATGTGTGTGTGTGTGTATATGTATAGAATGTGTGTGTGTGTGTATATGTATAGAATGTGTGTGTGTGTGTGTGTGTATAGAAGTGTGTGGGGGTATGCATAGAATGTGTGTGTGGGGGTATGCATATGTATAGAATGTGTGTGTGGGGGTATGCATATGTATAGAATGTGTGTGTGGGGGTATGCATATGTATAGAATGTGTGTGTGGGGGGGTATGCATATGTATAGAATGTGGGGGGGTATGTATAGAATGTGTGTGTGGGTATGTATAGAATGTGTGTGTGTGTGTGTGTATAGAATGTGTGTGTGTGTGTATAGAATGTGTGTGTGTGTGTATAGAATGTGTGTGTGTGTATATGTATAGAATGTGTGTGTGTGTGTATATGTATAGAATGTGTGTGTGTGTGTATATGTATAGAATGTGTGTGTGTGTGTATATGTATAGAATGTGTGTGTGTGTGTGTGTATAAAATGTGTGTGTGTGTGTGTGTGTATAGAATGTGTGTGGGGGTATGCATAGAATGTGTGTGTGTGGGGTATGCATATGTATAGAATGTGTGTGTGGGGGTATGCATATGTATAGAATGTGTGTGTGGGGGTATGCATATGTATAGAATGTGTGTGTGGGGGTATGCATATGTATAGAATGTGTGTGTGGGGGTATGCATATGTATAGAATGTGTGTGTGGGGGGGTATGCATATGTATAGAATGTGGGGGGGTATGTATAGAATGTGTGTGTGGGTATATGTATAGAATGTGTGTGGGGGTATATGTATAGAATGTGTGTGGGGGTATATGTATAGAGTGTGTGTGGGGGTATATGTATAGAGTGTGTGTGGGGGTATGTATAGAGTGTGTGTGGGGGTATGTATAGAGTGTGTGTGGGGGTATGTATAGAGTGTGTGTGGGGGTATGTATAGAGTGTGTGTGTGTGTATGTATAGAATGTGTGTGTGGGGGGGTATGCATATGTATAGAATGTGTGTGTGGGGGGTATGTATAGAATGTGTGTGTGGGTATGTATAGAATGTGTGTGTGTGTATAGAATGTGTGTGTGTATAGAATGTGTGTGGGGGTATGCATATGTATAGAATGTTTGTGTGGGGGTATGCATATGTATAGAATGTTTGTGTGGGTATGTATACAATGTGTGTGTGTCTATAGAATGTGTGTATGTATAGAATGTGTGTGGGGGTATGTATAGAATGTGTGTGGGGGTATGTATAGAATGTGTGTGGGGGTATGTATAGAATGTGTGGGTGGGGGTATGCATATGTATAGAATGTGTGTGGGTATGTATAGAATGTGTGTGGGGGTATGTATAGAATGTGTGTGGGGGTATGTATAGAATGTGTGGGTGGGGGTATGCATAGAATGTGTGGGTGGGGGTATGCATATGTATAGAATGTGTGTGTGGGGGTATGCATATGTATAGAATGTGTGTGGGTATGTATAGAATGTGTGTGGGTATGTATAGAATGTGTGTGTGTATAGAATGTGTGTGGGGGTATGCATATGTATAGAATGTGTGTGGGGGTATGCATATGTATAGAATGTGTGTGGGGGGGTATGCATATGTATAGAATGTGTGTGTGGGGGTATGCATATGTATAGAATGTGTGTGTGGGGGTATGCATATGTATAGAGTGTGTGTGGGTATGTATAGAATGTGTGTGGGGGTATGCATATGTATAGAATATGTGTGTGGGGGTATGCATGTGTATAGAATGTGTGTGGGGGTATGCATGTGTATAGAATGTGTGTGTGGGGGTATGCATATGTATAGAGTGTGTGTGGGTATGTATAGAATGTGTGGGGGTATGTATAGAATGTGTGTGGGGGTATGCATATGTATAGAATATGTGTGTGTGGGTATATGTATAGAATGTGTGTGGGGATATGCATATGTATAGAATGTGTGTGTGGGGGGGTATGCATATGTATAGAAGGTGTGCGGGGGTATGCATATGTATAGAAGGTGTGCAGGGGTATGCATATGTATAGAAGGTGTGTGGGGGGGTATGCATATGTATAGAATGTGTAGGGGGGGGTATGCATATGTATAGAATGTGTTGGGGGGGTATGCATATGTATAGAATGTGTGGGGGGGGTATGCATATGTATAGAATGTGTGGGGGGGGTATGCATATGTATAGAATGTGTGGGGGGGGTATGCATATGTATAGAATGTGTGTGGGGGGGTATGCATATGTATAGAATGTGTGTGGGGGGGGTATGCATATGTATAGAATGTGTGTGTGGGGGGGTATGCATATGTATAGAATGTGTGTGTGGGGGGGTATGCATATGTATAGAAGGTGTGGGGGGGGTATGCATATGTATAGAAGGTGTGCGGGGGTATGCATATGTATAGAAGGTGTGCGGGGGGGTATGCATATGTATAGAGTGTGTGCGGGGGGGTATGCATATGTATAGAATGTGTGTGGGTGGGGTATGCATATGTATAGAATGTGTGTGTGGGTGGGGTATGCATATGTATAGAATGTGTGTGTGGGGGGGTATGCATATGTATAGAATGTGTGTGTGGGGGGTTATGCATATGTACAGAATGTGTGTGTGGGGGGGTATGCATATGTATAGAATGTGTGTGTGCGGGGGTATGCATATGTATAGAAGGTGTGCGGGGGTATGCATATGTATAGAAGGTGTGTGGGGGGGTATGCATATGTATAGAAGGTGTGTGGGGGGGTATGCATATGTATAGAATGTGTGTGGGGGGGTATGCATATGTATAGAATGTGTGTGGGGGGGGTATGCATATGTATAGAAGGTGTGGGGGGATATGCATATGTATAGAATGTGTGTGTGGGGGGGTATGCATATGTATAGAATGTGTGGGGGTATGCATAGAATGTGTGTGGGGGGTATGCATATGTATAGAATGGTGTGTGGGGGGGTATGCATATGTATAGAAGGTGTGTGGGGGGGTATGCATATGTATAGAATGTGTGTGGGGGGGTATGCATATGTATAGAATGTGTGTGGGGGGGTATGCATATGTATAGAAGGTGTGGGGGGATATGCATATGTATAGAATGTGTGTGTGGGGGGGTATGCATATGTATAGAATGTGTGGGGGTATGCATAGAATGTGTGTGGGGGGTATGCATATGTATAGAATGGTGTGTGGGGGGGTATGCATATGTATAGAATGTGTGTGTGGGGGGGTATGCATATGTATAGAATGTGTGTGTGGGGGGGTATGCATATGTATAGAATGTGTGTGTGGGGGGGTATGCATATGTATAGAATGTGTGTGTGGGGGGGTATGCATATGTATAGAATGTGTGTGTGGGGGGGTATGCATATGTATAGAATGTGTGTGTGGGGGGGTATGCATATGTATAGAATGTGTGTGTGGGGGGGTATGCATATGTATAGAATGTGTGTGTGGGGGGGTATGCATATGTATAGAAGGTGTGCGGGGGTATGCATATGTATAGAAGGTGTGCGTGTGTGTGGGTATATGTATAGAATGTGTGTGTGGGGGGATATGCATATGTATAGAATGTGTGTGTGGGGGGATATGCATATGTATAGAATGTGTGTGTGGGGGGATATGCATATGTATAGAATGTGTGTGTGGGGGGATATGCATATGTATAGAATGTGTGTGTGGGGGGATATGCATATGTATAGAATGTGTGTGTGGGGGGATATGCATATGTATAGAATGTGTGTGTGGGGGGATATGCATATGTATAGAATGTGTGTGTGGGGGGATATGCATATGTATAGAATGTGTGTGTGGGGGGATATGCATATGTATAGAATGTGTGTGTGGGGGGGTATGCATATGTATAGAATGTGTGTGGGGGGTATGCATATGTATAGAATGTGTGTGTGGGGGGGTATGCATATGTATAGAATGTGTGTGTGGGGGGGTATGCATATGTATAGAATGTGTGTGTGGGGGGGTATGCATATGTATAGAATGTGTGTGTGGGGGGGTATGCATATGTATAGAATGTGTGTGTGGGGGGGTATGCATATGTATAGAATGTGTGTGTGGGGGGGTATGCATATGTATAGAAGGTGTGCGGGGGTATGCATATGTATAGAAGGTGTGCGTGTGTGTGGGTATATGTATAGAATGTGTGTGTGGGGGGATATGCATATGTATAGAATGTGTGTGGGGGTATGCATAGAATGTGTGTGGGGGGGTATGCATATGTATAGAAGGTGTGCGTGTGTGTGGGTATATGTATAGAATGTGTGTGGGGGGGTATGCATATGTATAGAATGGTGTGTGGGGGTATGCATATGTATAGAAGGTGTGCGTGTGTGTGGGTATATGTATAGAATGTGTGTGTGGGGGGATATGCATATGTATAGAATGTGTGTGTGGGGGGATATGCATATGTATAGAATGTGTGTGTGGGGGGGTATGCATATGTATAGAATGTGTGTGTGGGGGGGTATGCATATGTATAGAATGTGTGTGTGGGGGGGTATGCATATGTATAGAATGTGTGTGTGGGGGGGTATGCATATGTATAGAATGTGTGTGTGGGGGGGTATGCATATGTATAGAATGTGTGTGTGGGGGGGTATGCATATGTATAGAATGTGTGTGTGGGGGGGTATGCATATGTATAGAATGTGTGTGTGGGGGGGTATGCATATGTATAGAATGTGTGTGTGGGGGGGTATGCATATGTATAGAATGTGTGTGTGGGGGGGTATGCATATGTATAGAATGTGTGTGTGGGGGGGTATGCATATGTATAGAATGTGTGTGTGGGGGGGTATGCATATGTATAGAATGTGTGTGTGGGGGGGTATGCATATGTATAGAATGTGTGTGTGGGGGGGTATGCATATGTATAGAATGTGTGTGTGGGGGGGTATGCATATGTATAGAATGTGTGTGTGGGGGGGTATGCATATGTATAGAATGTGTGTGTGGGGGGGTATGCATATGTATAGAATGTGTGTGTGGGGGGGTATGCATATGTATAGAATGTGTGTGTGGGGGGGTATGCATATGTATAGAATGTGTGTGTGGGGGGGTATGCATATGTATAGAATGTGTGTGTGGGGGGGTATGCATATGTATAGAATGTGTGTGTGGGGGGGTATGCATATGTATAGAATGTGTGTGTGGGGGGGTATGCATATGTATAGAATGTGTGTGTGGGGGGGTATGCATATGTATAGAATGTGTGTGTGGGGGGGTATGCATATGTATAGAATGTGTGTGTGGGGGGGTATGCATATGTATAGAATGTGTGTGTGGGGGGGTATGCATATGTATAGAATGTGTGTGTGGGGGGGTATGCATATGTATAGAATGTGTGTGTGGGGGGGTATGCATATGTATAGAATGTGTGTGTGGGGGGGTATGCATATGTATAGAATGTGTGTGTGGGGGGGTATGCATATGTATAGAATGTGTGTGTGGGGGGGTATGCATATGTATAGAATGTGTGTGTGGGGGGGTATGCATATGTATAGAATGTGTGTGTGGGGGGGTATGCATATGTATAGAATGTGTGTGTGGGGGGGTATGCATATGTATAGAATGTGTGTGTGGGGGGGTATGCATATGTATAGAATGTGTGTGTGGGGGGGTATGCATATGTATAGAATGTGTGTGTGGGGGGGTATGCATATGTATAGAATGTGTGTGTGGGGGGGTATGCATATGTATAGAATGTGTGTGTGGGGGGGTATGCATATGTATAGAATGTGTGTGGGGGGGGTATGCATATGTATAGAATGTGTGTGTGGGGGGGTATGCATATGTATAGAATGTGTGTGTGGGGGGGTATGCATATGTATAGAATGTGTGTGTGGGGGGGTATGCATATGTATAGAATGTGTGTGTGGGGGGGTATGCATATGTATAGAATGTGTGTGTGGGGGTATGCATATGTATAGAAGGTGTGCGGGGGTATGCATATGTATAGAAGGTGTGCGTGTGCGGGGGTATGCATATGTATAGAAGGTGTGCGTGTGCGGGGGTATGCATATGTATAGAAGGTGTGCGTGTGCGGGGGTATGCATATGTATAGAAGGTGTGCGTGTGCGGGGGTATATGTATAGAATGTGTGTGTGGGGGGGTATGCATATGTATAGAATGTGTGTGTGGGGGGGTATGCATATGTATAGAATGTGTGTGTGGGGGGGTATGCATATGTATAGAATGTGTGTGTGGGGGGGTATGCATATGTATAGAATGTGTGTGTGGGGGGGTATGCATATGTATAGAATGTGTGTGTGGGGGGGGTATGCATATGTATAGAATGTGTGTGTGGGGGGGTATGCATATGTATAGAATGTGTGTGTGGGGGGGGTATGCATATGTATAGAATGTGTGTGTGGGGGGGGTATGCATATGTATAGAATGTGTGTGTGGGGGGGGTATTCATATGTATAGAATGTGTGTGTGGGGGGTATGCATATGTATAGAATGTGTGTGTGGGGGGTATGCATATGTATAGAATGTGTGTGGGGGGGGTATGCATATGTATAGAAGGTGTGCGGGGGTATGCATATGTATAGAAGGTGTGCGGGGGTATGCATATGTATAGAAGGTGTGCGTGTGTGTGGGTATATGTATAGAAGGTGTGGGGGGGTATGCATATGTATAGAATGGTGTGTGGGGGGGTATGCATATGTATAGAAGGTGTGCGGGGGTATGCATATGTATAGAAGGTGTGCGGGGGTATGCATATGTATAGAAGGTGTGCGTGTGCGGGGGTATATGTATAGAATGTGTGTGTGGGGGGGTATGCATATGTATAGAATGTGTGTGTGGGGGGGTATGCATATGTATAGAATGTGTGTGTGGGGGGGTATGCATATGTATAGAATGTGTGTGTGGGGGGGTATGCATATGTATAGAATGTGTGTGTGGGGGGGTATGCATATGTATAGAATGTGTGTGTGGGGGGGTATGCATATGTATAGAATGTGTGTGTGGGGGGGTATGCATATGTATAGAATGTGTGTGTGGGGGGGTATGCATATGTATAGAATGTGTGTGTGGGGGGGTATGCATATGTATAGAATGTGTGTGTGGGGGGGGTATGCATATGTATAGAATGTGTGTGTGGGGGGGTATGCATATGTATAGAATGTGTGTGTGGGGGGGGTATGCATATGTATAGAATGTGTGTGTGGGGGGGGTATGCATATGTATAGAATGTGTGTGTGGGGGGGGTATTCATATGTATAGAATGTGTGTGTGGGGGGTATGCATATGTATAGAATGTGTGTGTGGGGGGTATGCATATGTATAGAATGTGTGTGGGGGGGGTATGCATATGTATAGAAGGTGTGCGGGGGTATGCATATGTATAGAAGGTGTGCGGGGGTATGCATATGTATAGAAGGTGTGCGTGTGTGTGGGTATATGTATAGAAGGTGTGGGGGGGTATGCATATGTATAGAATGTGTGTGTGGGGGGGTATGCATATGTATAGAATGTGTGTGTGGGGGGGTATGCATATGTATAGAATGTGTGTGTGGGGGGGTATGCATATGTATAGAATGTGTGTGTGGGGGGGTATGCATATGTATAGAATGTGTGTGTGGGGGGGTATGCATATGTATAGAATGTGTGTGTGGGGGGGTATGCATATGTATAGAATGTGTGTGTGGGGGGGGTATGCATATGTATAGAATGTGTGTGTGGGGGGGTATGCATATGTATAGAATGTGTGTGTGGGGGGGGTATGCATATGTATAGAATGTGTGTGTGGGGGGGGTATGCATATGTATAGAATGTGTGTGTGGGGGGGGTATTCATATGTATAGAATGTGTGTGTGGGGGGTATGCATATGTATAGAATGTGTGTGTGGGGGGTATGCATATGTATAGAATGTGTGTGGGGGGGGTATGCATATGTATAGAAGGTGTGCGGGGGTATGCATATGTATAGAAGGTGTGCGGGGGTATGCATATGTATAGAAGGTGTGCGTGTGTGTGGGTATATGTATAGAAGGTGTGGGGGGGTATGCATATGTATAGAATGGTGTGTGGGGGGGTATGCATATGTATAGAAGGTGTGCGGGGGTATGCATATGTATAGAAGGTGTGCGGGGGTATGCATATGTATAGAAGGTGTGCGTGTGCGGGGGTATATGTATAGAATGTGTGTGTGGGGGGGTATGCATATGTATAGAATGTGTGTGTGGGGGGGGTATGCATATGTATAGAATGTGTGTGTGGGGGGGTATGCATATGTATAGAATGTGTGTGTGGGGGGGGTATGCATATGTATAGAATGTGTGTGTGGGGGGGGTATGCATATGTATAGAATGTGTGTGTGGGGGGGGTATTCATATGTATAGAATGTGTGTGTGGGGGGTATGCATATGTATAGAATGTGTGTGTGGGGGGTATGCATATGTATAGAATGTGTGTGGGGGGGGTATGCATATGTATAGAAGGTGTGCGGGGGTATGCATATGTATAGAAGGTGTGCGGGGGTATGCATATGTATAGAAGGTGTGCGTGTGTGTGGGTATATGTATAGAAGGTGTGGGGGGGTATGCATATGTATAGAATGTGTGTGTGGGGGGGTATGCATATGTATAGAATGTGTGTGTGGGGGGGTATGCATATGTATAGAATGTGTGTGTGGGGGGGTATGCATATGTATAGAATGTGTGTGTGGGGGGGTATGCATATGTATAGAATGTGTGTGTGGGGGGGTATGCATATGTATAGAATGTGTGTGTGGGGGGGTATGCATATGTATAGAATGTGTGTGTGGGGGGGGTATGCATATGTATAGAATGTGTGTGTGGGGGGGTATGCATATGTATAGAATGTGTGTGTGGGGGGGGTATGCATATGTATAGAATGTGTGTGTGGGGGGGGTATGCATATGTATAGAATGTGTGTGTGGGGGGGGTATTCATATGTATAGAATGTGTGTGTGGGGGGTATGCATATGTATAGAATGTGTGTGTGGGGGGTATGCATATGTATAGAATGTGTGTGGGGGGGGTATGCATATGTATAGAAGGTGTGCGGGGGTATGCATATGTATAGAAGGTGTGCGGGGGTATGCATATGTATAGAAGGTGTGCGTGTGTGTGGGTATATGTATAGAAGGTGTGGGGGGGTATGCATATGTATAGAATGGTGTGTGGGGGGGTATGCATATGTATAGAAGGTGTGCGGGGGTATGCATATGTATAGAAGGTGTGCGGGGGTATGCATATGTATAGAAGGTGTGCGTGTGCGGGGGTATATGTATAGAATGTGTGTGTGGGGGGGTATGCATATGTATAGAATGTGTGTGTGGGGGGGTATGCATATGTATAGAATGTGTGTGTGGGGGGGTATGCATATGTATAGAATGTGTGTGTGGGGGGGTATGCATATGTATAGAATGTGTGTGTGGGGGGGTATGCATATGTATAGAATGTGTGTGTGGGGGGGTATGCATATGTATAGAATGTGTGTGTGGGGGGGTATGCATATGTATAGAATGTGTGTGTGGGGGGGTATGCATATGTATAGAATGTGTGTGTGGGGGGGTATGCATATGTATAGAAGGTGTGCGGGGGTATGCATATGTATAGAAGGTGTGCGTGTGTGTGGGTATATGTATAGAATGTGTGCGTGTGTGTGGGTATATGTATAGAATGTGTGTGTGGGGGGATATGCATATGTATAGAATGTGTGTGTGGGGGGATATGCATATGTATAGAATGTGTGTGTGGGGGGATATGCATATGTATAGAATGTGTGTGTGGGGGGATATGCATATGTATAGAATGTGTGTGTGGGGGGATATGCATATGTATAGAATGTGTGTGTGGGGGGATATGCATATGTATAGAATGTGTGTGTGGGGGGGTATGCATATGTATAGAATGTGTGTGGGGGGTATGCATATGTATAGAATGTGTGTGTGGGGGGGTATGCATATGTATAGAATGTGTGTGTGGGGGGGTATGCATATGTATAGAATGTGTGTGTGGGGGGGTATGCATATGTATAGAATGTGTGTGTGGGGGGGTATGCATATGTATAGAATGTGTGTGTGGGGGGGGTATGCATATGTATAGAAGGTGTGCGGGGGTATGCATATGTATAGAAGGTGTGCGTGTGTGTGGGTATATGTATAGAATGTGTGTGTGGGGGGATATGCATATGTATAGAATGTGTGTGGGGGTATGCATAGAATGTGTGTGGGGGGGTATGCATATGTATAGAATGGTGTGTGGGGGTATGCATATGTATAGAAGGTGTGCGTGTGTGTGGGTATATGTATAGAATGTGTGTGGGGGGGTATGCATATGTATAGAATGGTGTGTGGGGGTATGCATATGTATAGAAGGTGTGCGTGTGTGTGGGTATATGTATAGAATGTGTGTGTGGGGGGATATGCATATGTATAGAATGTGTGTGTGGGGGGATATGCATATGTATAGAATGTGTGTGTGGGGGGGTATGCATATGTATAGAATGTGTGTGTGGGGGGGTATGCATATGTATAGAATGTGTGTGTGGGGGGGTATGCATATGTATAGAATGTGTGTGTGGGGGGGTATGCATATGTATAGAATGTGTGTGTGGGGGGGTATGCATATGTATAGAATGTGTGTGTGGGGGGGTATGCATATGTATAGAATGTGTGTGTGGGGGGGTATGCATATGTATAGAATGTGTGTGTGGGGGGGTATGCATATGTATAGAATGTGTGTGTGGGGGGGTATGCATATGTATAGAATGTGTGTGTGGGGGGGTATGCATATGTATAGAATGTGTGTGTGGGGGGGTATGCATATGTATAGAATGTGTGTGTGGGGGGGTATGCATATGTATAGAATGTGTGTGTGGGGGGGTATGCATATGTATAGAATGTGTGTGTGGGGGGGTATGCATATGTATAGAATGTGTGTGTGGGGGGGTATGCATATGTATAGAATGTGTGTGTGGGGGGGTATGCATATGTATAGAATGTGTGTGTGGGGGGGTATGCATATGTATAGAATGTGTGTGTGGGGGGGTATGCATATGTATAGAATGTGTGTGTGGGGGGGTATGCATATGTATAGAATGTGTGTGTGGGGGGGTATGCATATGTATAGAATGTGTGTGTGGGGGGGTATGCATATGTATAGAATGTGTGTGTGGGGGGGTATGCATATGTATAGAAGGTGTGCGGGGGTATGCATATGTATAGAAGGTGTGCGTGTGCGGGGGTATGCATATGTATAGAAGGTGTGCGTGTGCGGGGGTATGCATATGTATAGAAGGTGTGCGTGTGCGGGGGTATATGTATAGAATGTGTGTGTGGGGGGGTATGCATATGTATAGAATGTGTGTGTGGGGGGGTATGCATATGTATAGAATGTGTGTGTGGGGGGGTATGCATATGTATAGAATGTGTGTGTGGGGGGTATGCATATGTATAGAATGTGTGTGTGGGGGGGTATGCATATGTATAGAATGTGTGTGTGGGGGGGTATGCATATGTATAGAATGTGTGTGTGGGGGGGTATGCATATGTATAGAATGTGTGTGTGGGGGGGTATGCATATGTATAGAATGT
Organism: Electrophorus electricus; assembly: GCF_041902795.1. NCBI lineage: Eukaryota > Metazoa > Chordata > Actinopteri > Gymnotiformes > Gymnotidae > Electrophorus > Electrophorus electricus. The sequence continues at coordinate 18,305,932 of NC_137518.1, read as the reverse complement.
GTGTGTGGGGGGGTATGCATATGTATAGAATGTGTGTGTGGGGGGGTATGCATATGTATAGAATGTGTGTGTGGGGGGGTATGCATATGTATAGAATGTGTGTGTGGGGGGGTATGCATATGTATAGAATGTGTGTGTGGGGGGGTATGCATATGTATAGAATGTGTGTGTGGGGGGGTATGCATATGTATAGAATGTGTGTGTGGGGGGGTATGCATATGTATAGAATGTGTGTGTGGGGGGGTATGCATATGTATAGAAGGTGTGCGGGGGTATGCATATGTATAGAAGGTGTGCGTGTGCGGGGGTATGCATATGTATAGAAGGTGTGCGTGTGCGGGGGTATGCATATGTATAGAAGGTGTGCGTGTGCGGGGGTATATGTATAGAATGTGTGTGTGGGGGGGTATGCATATGTATAGAATGTGTGTGTGGGGGGGTATGCATATGTATAGAATGTGTGTGTGGGGGGGTATGCATATGTATAGAATGTGTGTGTGGGGGGGTATGCATATGTATAGAATGTGTGTGTGGGGGGGTATGCATATGTATAGAATGTGTGTGTGGGGGGGTATGCATATGTATAGAATGTGTGTGTGGGGGGGTATGCATATGTATAGAATGTGTGTGTGGGGGGGGTATGCATATGTATAGAATGTGTGTGTGGGGGGGGTATTCATATGTATAGAATGTGTGTGTGGGGGGTATGCATATGTATAGAATGTGTGTGTGGGGGGTATGCATATGTATAGAATGTGTGTGGGGGGGGTATGCATATGTATAGAAGGTGTGCGGGGGTATGCATATGTATAGAAGGTGTGCGGGGGTATGCATATGTATAGAAGGTGTGCGTGTGTGTGGGTATATGTATAGAAGGTGTGGGGGGGTATGCATATGTATAGAATGGTGTGTGGGGGGGTATGCATATGTATAGAAGGTGTGCGGGGGTATGCATATGTATAGAAGGTGTGCGGGGGTATGCATATGTATAGAAGGTGTGCGTGTGCGGGGGTATATGTATAGAATGTGTGTGTGGGGGGGTATGCATATGTATAGAATGTGTGTGTGGGGGGGTATGCATATGTATAGAATGTGTGTGTGGGGGGTATGCATATGTATAGAATGTGTGTGTGGGGGGGTATGCATATGTATAGAATGTGTGTGTGGGGGGGTATGCATATGTATAGAATGTGTGTGTGGGGGGGTATGCATATGTATAGAATGTGTGTGTGGGGGGTATGCATATGTATAGAATGTGTGTGTGGGGGGGTATGCATATGTATAGAATGTGTGTGTGGGGGTATGCATATGTATAGAATGTGTGTGGGGGGGGTATGCATATGTATAGAATGTGTGTGTGGGGGGTATGCATATGTATAGAATGTGTGTGTGGGGGGGTATGCATATGTATAGAATGTGTGTGTGGGGGGGTATGCATATGTATAGAATGTGTGTGTGGGGGTATGCATATGTATAGAAGGTGTGCGGGGGTATGCATATGTATAGAAGGTGTGCGTGTGCGGGGGTATGCATATGTATAGAAGGTGTGCGTGTGCGGGGGTATGCATATGTATAGAAGGTGTGCGTGTGCGGGGGTATATGTATAGAATGTGTGTGTGGGGGGGTATGCATATGTATAGAATGTGTGTGTGGGGGGGTATGCATATGTATAGAATGTGTGTGTGGGGGGGTATGCATATGTATAGAATGTGTGTGTGGGGGGGTATGCATATGTATAGAATGTGTGTGTGGGGGGGTATGCATATGTATAGAATGTGTGTGTGGGGGGGTATGCATATGTATAGAATGTGTGTGTGGGGGGGTATGCATATGTATAGAATGTGTGTGTGGGGGGGGTATGCATATGTATAGAATGTGTGTGTGGGGGGGGTATTCATATGTATAGAATGTGTGTGTGGGGGGTATGCATATGTATAGAATGTGTGTGTGGGGGGTATGCATATGTATAGAATGTGTGTGGGGGGGGTATGCATATGTATAGAAGGTGTGCGGGGGTATGCATATGTATAGAAGGTGTGCGGGGGTATGCATATGTATAGAAGGTGTGCGTGTGTGTGGGTATATGTATAGAAGGTGTGGGGGGGTATGCATATGTATAGAATGGTGTGTGGGGGGGTATGCATATGTATAGAAGGTGTGCGGGGGTATGCATATGTATAGAAGGTGTGCGGGGGTATGCATATGTATAGAAGGTGTGCGTGTGCGGGGGTATATGTATAGAATGTGTGTGTGGGGGGGTATGCATATGTATAGAATGTGTGTGTGGGGGGGTATGCATATGTATAGAATGTGTGTGTGGGGGGTATGCATATGTATAGAATGTGTGTGTGGGGGGGTATGCATATGTATAGAATGTGTGTGTGGGGGGGTATGCATATGTATAGAATGTGTGTGTGGGGGGGTATGCATATGTATAGAATGTGTGTGTGGGGGGTATGCATATGTATAGAATGTGTGTGTGGGGGGTATGCATATGTATAGAATGTGTGTGTGGGGGGGTATGCATATGTATAGAATGTGTGTGTGGGGGTATGCATATGTATAGAAGGTGTGCGGGGGTATGCATATGTATAGAAGGTGTGCGTGTGCGGGGGTATATGTATAGAATGTGTTTGTGGGGGGGTATGCATATCTATAGAATGTGTGTGTGGGGGGGGTATGCATATGTATAGAATGTGTGTGTGGGGGGGGTATGCATATGTATAGAATGTGTGTGGGGGGGTATGCATATGTATAGAATGTGTGCGGGGGTATGCATATGTATAGAAGGTGTGCGGTGGTATGCATATGTATAGAAGGTGTGGGGGGGTATGCATATGTATAGAAGGTGTGCGGGGGTATGCATATGTATTGAAGGTGTGCGGGGGTATGCATATGTATAGAAGGTGTGCGTGTGCGGGGGTATATGTATAGAATGTGTGTGTGCGGGGGTATGCATATGTATAGAATGTGTGTGTGGGGGGGTATGCATATGTATAGAATGTGTGTGTGGGGGGGTATGCATATGTATAGAATGTGTGTGTGGGGGGGTATGCATATGTATAGAATGTGTGTGTGGGGGGGTATGCATATGTATAGAATGTGTGTGTGGGGGGTATGCATATGTATAGAATGTGTGTGTGGGGGGGTATGCATATGTATAGAATGTATGTGTGTGTGGGGGGGTATGCATATGTATAGAATGTGTGTGTGTGGGGGGGTATGCATATGTATAGAAGGTGTGCGGGGGTATGCATATGTATAGAAGGTGTGCGGGGGTATGCATATGTATAGAAGGTGTGCGGGGGTATGCATATGTATAGAAGGTGTGTGGGTATATGTATAGAAGGTGTGGGGGGGTATGCATATGTATAGAATGGTGTGTGGGGGGGTATGCATATGTATAGAAGGTGTGCGGGGGTATGCATATGTATAGAAGGTGTGCGGGGGTATGCATATGTATAGAAGGTGTGCGGGGGTATGCATATGTATAGAATGTGTGTGTGGGGGGGTATGCATATGTATAGAATGTGTGTGTGGGGGGGTATGCATATGTATAGAATGTGTGTGTGGGGGGGTATGCATATGTATAGAATGTGTGTGTGGGGGGGGTATGCATATGTATAGAATGTGTGTGTGGGGGGGTATGCATATGTATAGAATGTGTGTGTGGGGGGGTATGCATATGTATAGAATGTGTGTGTGGGGGGGGTATGCATATGTATAGAATGTGTGTGTGGGGGGGTATGCATATGTATAGAATGTGTGTGTGGGGGGGTATGCATATGTATAGAATGTGTGTGTGGGGGGGGTATGCATATGTATAGAATGTGTGTGTGGGGGGGGTATTCATATGTATAGAATGTGTGTGTGGGGGGTATGCATATGTATAGAATGTGTGTGTGGGGGGTATGCATATGTATAGAATGTGTGTGGGGGGGGTATGCATATGTATAGAATGTGTGTGGGGGGGTATGCATATGTATAGAAGGTGTGCGGGGGTATGCATATGTATAGAAGGTGTGCGGGGGTATGCATATGTATAGAAGGTGTGCGTGTGTGTGGGTATATGTATAGAAGGTGTGGGGGGGTATGCATATGTATAGAATGGTGTGTGGGGGGGTATGCATATGTATAGAAGGTGTGCGGGGGTATGCATATGTATAGAAGGTGTGCGGGGGTATGCATATGTATAGAAGGTGTGCGTGTGCGGGGGTATATGTATAGAATGTGTGTGTGGGGGGGTATGCATATGTATAGAATGTGTGTGTGGGGGGGTATGCATATGTATAGAATGTGTGTGTGGGGGGTATGCATATGTATAGAATGTGTGTGTGGGGGGGTATGCATATGTATAGAATGTGTGTGTGGGGGGGTATGCATATGTATAGAATGTGTGTGTGGGGGGGTATGCATATGTATAGAATGTGTGTGTGGGGGGGTATGCATATGTATAGAATGTGTGTGTGGGGGGGTATGCATATGTATAGAATGTGTGTGTGGGGGGTATGCATATGTATAGAATGTGTGTGTGGGGGGGTATGCATATGTATAGAATGTGTGTGTGGGGGTATGCATATGTATAGAAGGTGTGCGGGGGTATGCATATGTATAGAAGGTGTGCGTGTGCGGGGGTATATGTATAGAATGTGTGTGTGGGGGGGTATGCATATGTATAGAATGTGTGTGTGGGGGGGGTATGCATATGTATAGAATGTGTGTGTGGGGGGGGTATGCATATGTATAGAATGTGTGTGGGGGGGTATGCATATGTATAGAATGTGTGCGGGGGTATGCATATGTATAGAAGGTGTGCGGTGGTATGCATATGTATAGAAGGTGTGGGGGGGTATGCATATGTATAGAAGGTGTGCGGGGGTATGCATATGTATTGAAGGTGTGCGGGGGTATGCATATGTATAGAAGGTGTGCGTGTGCGGGGGTATATGTATAGAATGTGTGTGTGCGGGGGTATGCATATGTATAGAATGTGTGTGTGGGGGGGTATGCATATGTATAGAATGTGTGTGTGGGGGGGTATGCATATGTATAGAATGTGTGTGTGGGGGGGTATGCATATGTATAGAATGTGTGTGTGGGGGGGTATGCATATGTATAGAATGTGTGTGTGGGGGGTATGCATATGTATAGAATGTGTGTGTGGGGGGGTATGCATATGTATAGAATGTATGTGTGTGTGGGGGGGTATGCATATGTATAGAATGTGTGTGTGTGGGGGGGTATGCATATGTATAGAAGGTGTGCGGGGGTATGCATATGTATAGAAGGTGTGCGGGGGTATGCATATGTATAGAAGGTGTGCGGGGGTATGCATATGTATAGAAGGTGTGCGGGGGTATGCATATGTATAGAAGGTGTGTGGGTATATGTATAGAAGGTGTGGGGGGGTATGCATATGTATAGAATGGTGTGTGGGGGGGTATGCATATGTATAGAAGGTGTGCGGGGGTATGCATATGTATAGAAGGTGTGCGGGGGTATGCATATGTATAGAAGGTGTGCGGGGGTATGCATATGTATAGAATGTGTGTGTGGGGGGGTATGCATATGTATAGAATGTGTGTGTGGGGGGGTATGCATATGTATAGAATGTGTGCGTGCGGGGGGGTATGCATATGTATAGAATGTGCGCGTGCGGGGGGGTATGCATATGTATAGAATGTGCGCGCGCGGGGGGGTATGCATAGTGTGTGTGTATATGTATGTAGTGTGCGTGTGTGTGTATAGTGTGTGTATGTATATAATGTGTGTGTGTGTGTGTGTGTGTAGTGTGTGTATGTATATAATGTGTGTGTGTGTGTGTGTGTGTATATAGTGTGTGTGTGTGTATATGTATATAGTGTGTGTGTGTATATGTATATAGTGTGTGTGTGTGTATATGTATATAGTGTGTGTGTGTGTATATGTATAT
>NC_137518.1:18167500-18285000 GCF_041902795.1 Electrophorus electricus | reverse complement strand
TGTGTATATTGTGTGTGTGTGTGTGTATGTATGTATATAATGTGTGTTTGTATGTGTATGTATATAGTGTGTGTATGTATGTATATAAGGTGTGTGTGTGTGTGTATATATAACGTGTGTTTGTGTGTGTATGTATGTATATAATGTGTTTGTGTGTATATGTATATAATGTGTGTGTGTGTGTGTGTGTGTGTGTGTATATAGTGTGTGTGTATATTGTGTGTGTGTGTGTATGTATGTATATAATGTGTGTGTGTGTGTATATATAACGTGTGTTTGTGTGTGTATGTATGTATATAATGTGTTTGTGTGTGTATATATAATGTGTGTGTGTGTATAGTGTGTGTGTGTGTGTGTGTGTGTGTGTGTGTGTATGTATATAATGTGTGTGTGTATATATAACGTGTGTTTGTGTGTGTATGTATGTATATAGTGTGTGTATGTATGTATGTGTGTATATAATGTGTGTGTGTATATATAACGTGTGTTTGTGTGTGTATGTATGTATATAATGTTTGTGTGTGTAGATGTATATAATGTGTGTGTGTATGTATATTGTGTGTGTGTGTGTGTGTGTGTATATATAACGTGTGTTTGTATATAGTGTGTGTATGTATGTATGTATATAATGTGTGTATATAATGTGTGTGTGTATATATAACGTGTGTTTGTGTGTATGTATGTATATAATGTGTTTGTGTGTGTATATGTATATAATGTGTGTTTGTGTGTGTGTGTAAATAAATATATATATATATATATGTATATGTGTATATATATATATATATATATATACATGCACACAGAATAGTGTATCAGAATGGTAACAGTGAGTAAAAAAAATAAAACATTTCTCGTGGCCTTTTCCATCATCTTTCTCAGTGCATTACCCCAGTTGTGAGTTTTGAGAATTTTGACTGGCTGTGATGTTGATGCTATGCAAGTTCTGATTGGCTTGATCAGTGATGACTAAACCTAAGAAGCACAATTGACAAAAGTAGAAGGAGGAACCATAACGATGGCCAAATGTCTCGATATTGACAGAGACCCTGTGCCCATATCCAGACTTTATATTGGGGAAATACCAGGATTTTCTAAAGCATGCTTAATGGTTAGTCCCAGACCACATGGTACCCATATCTGTTAATGTCTGTCACTCCAGACTCATAACATGTCTTGCTTGTAGTTTATGAAATGAAGCATTGGAGTTGGAGAGGTTCACGTACCTTCTAGTGTATTGTAAAATGGTGAACAGTTTGTAGTGAGACATCATTTACAGTAGTGTGGGTTTTGTTAAGATGTTGATTTATGATGATCTGTGGTACCTGTTTTATTTCTTAATCAGCCATGGTTTGGTTCTGTAGCGCCTTTTTGTCTCTGGTTAAAGTGTTGTTGCACCAGACACCAAACCTACGTGAACCGACTATGGTGGATGATGGCATTCTCCTTTCCTAAGGATCACGTGAATGTTGGCCATCCATGTGAAGGTGGTTTGATGAAAACAGTCCCTAAAGCTCAAACCTTTCTGATTTCTGTAGTAAGTTCAATTGCTTGTTGGAGGTTTGTGCTCTGACATTGCCTTGTTCAGCTTCCCAACAGGAACAGACCACATCTCCTCTACCTGGTCACTGACTGACTACAGACGTGTTTTCTGAGCTGGGTGTGATTAAAGATTCTTGTGCTGTCATGTGTGAAAAGAGGGTGTAGTCTCCATCCCTGTGGATCTGAAGTACAATGCCAGACCTGGCAGCTTTCCAGATTACTGCTCCACTGGATGCCAGTGTTGTGAGTGTGTTGAAAATGGAGCGCTTTGCAGTGCAGGCGCCTCACTGATTATGAAGTGGATGATCTCTAACTTGGAGTTGTGGTTGTTCTCTCCCTCGTATTTGTTGTGGATGCGTCCCACAGGACTGAGAGTTCAGTTAATTATTCAGCCTCTTTCCAGTATCTGATTTGAAATGTTCTAAATGAAACAAGATGGAACTTAGTTGAGTTTCACATGTCTGGTTCTTGTAGTGCTGGAGAGAAGATGAGGTTTTTCTTTGAGGTCACAGGGTGAGGGGAGGAGCATATCATTGCTGCTGGAGGGGAGTATTACACTGAGGCCTGCTCTGATGGAGGAATCACGAGCTAACAGCATGAGGAACACACACACCTACAGTCCTTCAATCCTTTTTAAGCCCTAGTGGGTCTTGACCTCTAGATACATGGGTAATGCTGACAGCACACCACATATATACATATATTTATTATTCCCATCATATAGCTATCATATATATACACACACACACGCAAAATTATACACCCGCAGAGATTCCTGGAACATGTCTCTCCTGTGTAAACTACCTGAGGAATGTATCCATACAAGATATGCATTTCATTTGGACTAGATATGAATTGGGTCCAGACCAGATATTGCTTATATGTAGTGTAGATTAGAGTTTAGTTGCTGCTTGTGCAACATGCTGTGGGTGTGGTCCTGGTCCTGGTCAGAGCTGGACAAGCCCTTTGATGTACAATCTGGGCTGCTGGTTCCCTCTGCCGTCCCACAGGACTCAGCCTAGTACGCCAGCCGCCAAGTTTCAGAGCTCTCGAATTCCTGCCTCAGGTGATGTAGCGCAGAAGGGAATGATGGCCTGGCCCAAGGCCCTGAGGAGTGGGTTGGGAATATCACCCAGAATTCCCTCTGCTATGGTGCCTATTGCAGTTCGACAGGTTTTCCACTGTGTAAGGTTCAATCGCCATGACGCTGATCTACCCGCAGGGAGCTTGTCTTACTATGCTGTGATTTATTCTGCCTTGAGAAACCCTTGTTCAATTGGCTTGAAAAATAACCAGTCACAATCACTAACATTAAAAAAGGCCAGTGATCACTGTCAAAAGACAACCGAACCACCGGTTAGAAAAGCCACAGCAGTCTGTGTCACTATGGATAATAACCATAAACTGTGTGTGTGTGTGTGTGTGTGTGTGTGTGTGTGTGTGTGTGTGTGTGAGACAAGTGATTATGAATGTCGATAGCCATTAAAGCTTATTTTGTTTACTGTCCTTTTAATTCCGTGTTGGTTTAAATGTTCTTTAGTAGAGTTGTAACCATGAGGAAAATTGGTGTTTCATAACCCTAATCAAGGTAATTGATAATGCAACTGTTATGTCATGCTAATATTTGTATATTACGTTTCTTGTATTTGTATATAACCTTTATTCTGGTTGCTATGAAGCCATTTTAGAATTTGTGTGTTTGTGTCAATCTGGGTCATAAGAGGGGAGCCTAAAATAGACTGGATTACACATTTGTGTAATTGTATAGTTTTTCAACACATTTGTGTAGTTTGTTCATGTGACTGTTTGTAGTGTTGTGGAAACTGGATTTGGATCTAGAAATAAGGTGCTTAGGGCTTATGAACAAGGTCCGCCATGGTCTTTCTGCTCTTAATCTCCTCGGTCAGGGGTTTATCACTCTGTGTAAATTCTTTTTATTTATTTATTTTTAAATCAAAACATTTGTTGTAAAAAGCACTATATAAATACATTGTCACAAAGCAGCTTTACAAATGTCCAAGTCCAAGCCCCCAGTGAGCAAGCCAAAGTGACTATGGCAAGGAAAAACTCCCCAGAGCATGAAGAGGAAACCTTGCGAGGAACCAAGACTCAAAGGGCAGGCCCAACCTCTGGTCACCACAGTGGTGAGCATTTTAAGAGAACAATAAATAACTAATAATAAAATGGGGGAAAAAATAAGCAATTAATGTCTAGTCCAATTTTCTAGAGGGGGTGGTGGGAGTAGCCATGGCAGCTGAGACGAGTTGAGGCTCAGTAACATCTTGGTATGTATAGACATCGCGATCCTTAGCCTTTACCTGGACTTGTCCAGTGGTGCCCGTTAGTGAGAGGACGGCTTGGGAAGGATGGTTTTTGACCATATTTACCTGATGGAGCAAAATTTTGTGGAGTGATTTTGTGAGGTGTTTAAAGGTAGCCAGCAGGCATCATTGTGCTACCTGAGAGCGGGAGGCCGGAGATCACTCTTTGAACTGGTATAGGACGTATTTGGTGAAGATGGGCTTTGCACTGTATTGATTTTGTAACTACTCAAAATTTGTCTTTTCATATTTGTGACTGTTTTGTCTGCTTTCTTGGTGTGCGGTTCACTCTTTTTTTTTCTTTTTTTTTTGGCTCTCTGGCTATCTGTCTGTCCTTTAAAGGCATGTTGTTTGAGAATTTTTAAACTACGCTAAAGGTTTCACCCATCTGAGTCTGAATAATCGGACTAATCTGAATACTCTGAAACTATTGTGAATTTAGATGTAAGTCTCCTCTTTCTCTCCCTACTCTTTTACCCCCTCACCCTGTCTGTGTGTGTGTGTGTCTCTCTCTCTCTCTCTCTCTGTCTCTCTCTCTCTCTCTCCAGGTCAGCTGAACTGTGTTTCTTTCCCACGGGACGAGGAGGAGTATCTGAACAGCATTGTGGGTAGTGTCCCATACATCCTGGTGCTAGGGCAGGACTGCCCTGCCCGCTACCAGCTCCTCAACTGCCTCCTGGGTGAGAAGCTCCTCCCCCTTGGGGCAGAGCTGGGTGGGGCCTGTGGACCAGAGGGTGGAACCTGCAAGAGACGGAAGCTGTGTTTCACGCATGGGCGACAGACGCGGCTGAGCTTGGCATTGCCAGGGCAGTATGAGCTAGTGCACCAGCTTGTCGCACACTGCGGACGGTGGGACACAGTGCCCCGGCAGGACCTTGAGATCCAGGAGGAGTGTGAGGATAATGCACACCGATTGGCTGAGCTGGAGATCACACTGCATCACATGCTACTGCAGGTCCGAGGCAAAGGGAGTAATGGGAAATGTTGTACTGTGGGTTGACCAGGGTTATTGGGATAAATATAATGTCCCTTGTGCTGAATCAAAAAGGTGGGTCATTGGTGTTTTTAATACTGAAAGTTGAGACATAAGGAGATTTGGGAAATGCAGTGTTCTGGCCTGGGTGATGTCTAAGCAATATTGATTAGGAAATCCCAAACATGCATAATACATGAAGTAAGCCCATTTGTGAGCACTTACTTTCTGGATGCCATAGTTCTGGATATGTTTATTAAACATATAAACCTCTTCCCCTGACAATGAACATTTTATTGGACCGGGAGCCACACAGGAGACTGCATTGTAGACATGCCTCTTGATGATTCCCCCCTCTGCAAGAGATCTCCCCTATAAAGTGGAACACAGTGATATAACAGTGTGCGCCTGTTTGTGTGCAAGTGTTGAGCAGGAGTAGAGCAGTGTTGGTGATTCCTCTGAACAGGGGTGTTGCTTCTCTGCTTTTTCAATTGGACGAAGGCTTCTGCTGTGGGCGGAGTGGAGGCTCGGCAGAGGGCGTGGCTCTATTTGAACGCTAGCGTTACCACAGAGTGAGCTCCATTCATCTCTACAGCTTCTGAAACACAGTCAGGACACACTCGGCGCACGCCATTCTTGGCTACTGGCGGCAAGTCGTTCTAGAATCTACATCTTAATGTATTAAGGAATTGAGGGAGTGTTCACCTTTTTAAAAGTGAGGCATGCTGCATCGTGTGCTTGAGAAAGCGAAGCACGCTTCGTTAGTGAAGATAATAGCGGCAGAGTATGGCAAAACATCAGTCAGAGAATGTCCAAAAAAGAACAAGACTGTTGATAGACATTTTGCCCCAGTAATCTTTGTATTGAGTGTTGTATATCTTGTGGTGCGAACAGTCCAAACTACCTTTCCGTCCATCAGTGCATCTAAGGCCCTACTTGATTGATTGGTCAACAGTGGACAAGGTGTGGCAGTCTTCTGCGATGCTCAGCACAAAAGGTGACGTTTCTCAACATGACCGCACGGTTTAAAAATGTGAGGTGCGTCGCGCAGGCTAGAGAATTCAATTGCAGTTTGTGTTGACCCTTATCCAAGTACGTAATACAACTTGCACAAGTTGAAACGGCATCGTGCAAATGCTCTCTTAGACGGCTTAGAATCCCAGAGCTTACTTGGTGCTCACATTGGATCTATGCTCAACTCAAACAGTGGAGATGTGTTTGAGGTTTATATCGTGTCACACCTCTGAAAGGTCCTGAAGTGGGTTGATGGACAGCTGTGTGGACGTGAGGTCAGCAGCTCCTCTCCTCAGTCTCCTCTTCTCCCCTCCTGTCTTTTTCTGCCTGTTTTAAGCCACCACCACGCTGTGCAACTTCCCTTCGCTTCAGCTCAGCTGTGTACCTCATGAGCACTGCGTAGAGAAACGCCCAACAACACTGATGAGAATCTGGCCTCAGGGTCCTATATATTAAGACTTCATGCAGGTTACCATGACGGTTTGTTTGTTTCCCTGACTTGAGAAAAAACTTGGAGAAAGTAGAAAACTAGATTTGTGACTGACTGTACTTTGTACATTCACGCTGTGTGCACATGACCAACATCAACCTAATCAGAAAGCCGTCATGGATTTCAGTTCCCGGTGGCTGGAGCTGTGCTTGGCCTGTATCGTTTGTTTGGTTAAACAGCTTTAATCTTTGCACACCTCTCTAGGTACTTTCTCTAATCTGAGTACCTAGTTTTTAGGTTTTAAGGTCTGTCTGCTTGTGCTGTGGTTTCCCCTTAAGAGTAGACCAGTGTTCCAGACTTTCCAGGTGCACAAAGGGCTTTGGGGCAGATTCCAGAGAGGGTCCGTGCAGAAGTGTGTGCTGTTGGTGGGCTGGCACGCTCATCACCACATGCTGTACACGGTGTTTGATCTCTGGCTGTGGGAATTTGGGACCGGTGCTCTGTGTGTAGTGGATGTTGTGTGTTTGGTGAGTGTCCGCTGTCCTGTGGGTGAGGCGGTGCTCCAGTGCTGTGTCATTCTCACCGGCACGCTAAAGAAATGTGGAGTGGCTCAGGAGATCCCAGCACCTCCGTGCTAATTAGGACCTGTGGCCTGAGATTCCTCCCCCCCTTACTCAACTGAACACGCGGTGAGAGTGCAGGGAGGCATGTGCCCTACAAGTGATGCAGACATCTCACCAGCCAATGTCCGTCATTTGTTCCACTGGAGTTAACGGGGTTAATGCTGGTGGCTGTTATTCAAGGTCATGGGTTATTGGCTACAATACAAACACAACTAATCGCATGCTAACCTCATGATTGTTAATAATAACATAATTCTGCCTGTTTTCATTGTTTGTTCAGATCACATTCACGTTCATCATGGATCATTTCTGTACGTTTTCTTTCTACAAAGAAATATTACTGCACATACAGAGCTGGGATTGTGTTGCCTGTCTTCTACATTTGCCAGTTAAAAAATGCCTCTGTAGTATCACTTTGAAAATGTGGAGTGGAGTAGTCCTAAGGAATTCTGGGAATCTTGGCGTGATCCTAGGAATTTTGGGATTTGGAGTCTGGCAGTGCGACTGTTGCATCAGTCCTATGGAATAGAATGAAATGTAAAAAATGAGACATCACATTTGAGTGAGTTTATTTTGCAGCTTGCAGACTTATAGAAAAAAAAACCAGCATGAGGGGCCGAAAAGGAAAAAAAACTTGCAAAAGCCATGGACACACTGTATCGCTCCATATATGTATGTGACCCACAGGACCTACACGGCTTCTTTCCTAGTACTTTAGAAGACTAAATGGGTAATGTGTTATGGAGTCTTCTTTTCTACCATTACAAGCAGCTTTAAAAAAAACAACTGTATTGGGGAAATGTACGGCTGCGGTATTTGAGACTGAAGCAGCACTTTGTTTTCATCAGATCCGAGGCTGAAGGGAGTGCCCACAGGGAGGCTCTGGGTGGCTGTGCTGCTTCTGCAAAATGGGGGGCATTATGGCTGAAAAAACAGGCTGCTAGTTTTTAAAGCAAATGCTTGCAGGCCATCTTTGTTCTGGAGAGGTTTTAGACGGCTGCCGGGCTTGTTTTGCTGGAGACGGCACTGACTGCCTCTTTTGTGTGTTGGTTAGACTGAAGTCTCTCTCTCTCTCTCTCTCTCTCCCCCACTCTTTTTTTTTTTCTCCCCTGTCTTTGGTCTCTTTCTCATTCGGTCTTGATTGCTTTGTCACTCTTTCTGTCCCTCCTGTGCTGGATGTGTTGAGCCCGAGGGGCTGTGCATCACAGAAGGGAGAATAAACGGTTTGCCAGGTTGGAATACGCACATAGTGGCTCTGAGATTTCTGGGGAGTCCGGTGGTGGTTTTGAGTTTTGATTTCTATTTATTTATTTAATATTACTTGATATTAAGTTGATGTCTTTTATTGTTAACATTATTTGAAACCTCAAATGTATTATATTAGTCATAGTCAGTTTTTTCTCTGTCTCTAGTCAGTTCTTTCTCCCATCGGTTTAATTACCAGTGCATGTCAACTTCTGCCCCTGTCCAGTATTTCTTTGCTCTAGGTCAGGCCACTGCAGGTTTTCCCACGAGAACTCTGAGATATTGATGGCCTGTTAGCCATCATTACTAAGTCCCATACATCAGGCCTGCTGTGCTGTCGAAGCCGCAGTCGTATTCTGATAGCATGTCTGCTTTCGTCCAAGATAGGGTGGCCACGTTAATGACTCCTGAAAGGAGGACATCACATATGTCGCCCCCAAAGAGATGTAATTCTTTCCTAATCCTCAAAATGAAACCATTTTGCTGATAGAGATCTGAAATGCCTTTGGTGGTGATATACAAGGTATTTGCTTTGAAATGTATGTGACCCGCTAAAATGATATTTAAAAAATAATAACACCAGAAGGATGAGAAATATGTGTGGGAATGCCTGAATGGAGGATGGGGAGCTGAAAAACTGGACTGTCCAGCCTAAGACCAGACATCTGGCCACTCTAATCCAGAATTGCTTATGTGGTTGATATCGAATGGAGGCTAGCAGGTCAGCAGTTAGTATGACCTTGGCCACACTCACTGGTAGGATTTGTTTGTCTGATAGCTTCCACTCATTGTCAGCAATCTGATCAATGTTGATAGCTTTCCCTGTTCCATACATGTCAGGCCTATGTTCCTTATCCTGTATTCAGGATGATTTTCCAGTTGTATGACCTCTTCCTCACAGTTCTCAGTTCATGTTATATCTGTTAATCTGCTCAGAATAAGATGAGCTGGTCTAGAATCAGGCTTTGCCTTCCCAGTGGTGATGCATATGATCATATACCTGCATCAGAGTTGATCCTAGACCAGGTAATTTGAGATGATGTGTAAATATGGGCTATGGTTAAGCTGTGCATTCTGCTGACTCACTGTCCATATAGCCAAGAAGTGTAGCACAGAAGTAATTAGCTGATGTCCATCCACATAGTAAGCAAATCAGGATACAAATAGGCAGTGGCTTTTGGCCTGCAGGGGTGCCATTACTGCTGACCATACCAACGTTTGCCCTGGTGTGGTCATCCTTTATAAAATGTATTGCACTGTGACCAACACTGGCTGACTGCTCAGATGATAACCCACTTTGAAAAGAAATTTGACCGGGAGAAATTGGGATTTCTCAAAGGGTGCTGCTGGGCTATGTTGGTATTGTTCTGTCTCTCTGCCACTCCCAGGAGGCTAAGATCATGGTGGTGCCGTGTGCAGGCGTGCAGACCCTCACACAGGCGTTGGATGACTGCCTACGTGACACCATTCCCATCACCCTCTATGCCTTGAGCCAGGATTCTGTCACCCAGGAGCAGGCAGCGTCTCTCCTCAAGATCCGAGAGCTGCTTCCCTACCCCATCTGCTATGTTCGAGTCTCCGGGCCGCCGCAGCCAGGCGAGACGGCGTCCCCGGAGCCCGGCCGCCCTGCCGAACGCGGTGCTCTCTACAAGCAGCTTGTCTCTCTGGGCCTCCTGTCGAGCGGGGCGGGGAACTGCTCCTGCGGTGCCCCCTCCCAGCCGCACGGGAGCGTCCTTGGGGAAAGTGTGGACCGCCTGCACCGCCTCCTGGGTCCCTTTGCGAGGCAGGTGCTCATTGGCCAGCAGGTGGAGGCTGCCAGCCGCCTCAATGCCCTGCACTGCCTTTGGCTCAATCTCTTCATCAACCAGGTGAGAGTGGTGGTCCCAAAACATACCACTGAGGCACACCTGTAGTATTAAAATAAGGAGAGCTATAAGAACTGTCCCAGTTTGGCTGTAGAAGGATGTGCTCGGGGGGAGTGATGCTGGTCTGTAGAGTAGTGCAAAATTACTCCTCTTGCAAGCATTTAGTTATTTATTTATTTTCTAAAGTATATATGAACTAACTGCTGAGAAGACTCTTCAATACAGCAAAATGACCTGAACAAACCCCTTATCTGATTTCAAAGTTCTGCTTATGCAGAATAGTTCATTAATTCACTATACTTTTTAGTTAAATATTTAACTTGAGGTGTGGGGATATATGTCTGTTTTGAGCATGCTATATGCTGATTGTTGCCTTTGTAATAGTATTGTTTCCGTGCTAGTTGAATAGAGAGAATATTTGCAAGGAATTTTTTTAGGATTCCAAGCAGTTTTATTACAATGGCAAAAGAATTGACATGCATTGTGCTTTCTTAAAAATTTTTTTTATTGTTTTTGTTAATGTTTTGGTGTTCATGTTAATGATTCATGTGATGGCACAGTAATATTAGTACTATATTGGTATTGTAATAACTTCAGCATTAAACATCTCTCCCAATATTGATTGGAGAATATATTAATTTCTGGATTTACCAATTGACTTGAAGCTATTATATATTCCATACTGACATTTGTAATGTAATATTGGAGATCATAGCAGATCATAATTTCAGATGATCAGTTCAAGTTCAAGAGGTTTTATTGTCATTTCAGCTATATACAAGTACACAACAAAAACGAGACAGTGTTCCTCCAGGACCATGGTGCAACACAAAACAACAGTGCAACAGACAACATGCTACACAAGTGCAACCAGTCCGATATAGTGCAAAATGTCATTAAATAAACAATAAGAAATACAGGACAAATACAAAATACAAAACCTAATGGATTTCACTGCTTAGAACGGGTCTCAGTTTCTTTGTTGCTGTTGATTTTTTGTTATTCATTTGCAGTTATTGTTGTGCTGATGGCTGCTTGTCGTTGTATGCTCCCCGCCCCCAACTTTACCCCCGTAGGCGTTCGACCTGCAGAGGGACCTCCAGATCACCCCACGCCGGCTTGAGTACACCCGGGAGAAGGAGGGGGAGCTCTTCGCCTCGCTCATGGCCATCGCCAACCGCAAGCAAGAGGAGATGAAGGACATGATCGTGGAGACGCTCAGCACCATGAAGGAACAGCTGCTGGAGGATGCCGCCAACCTGGAGTTCACAGGTCAGGGTTCAAGGATCGATAGTCGCAGTGGGGGGGCCGTCTCTGTGGAGTAGTGCCCTGTGCGGTAGGCTCGCTGCAGCTGAAAACCAGAACTCGAGCAGGTGGTCTGTGTGTTGGAGTTCAGTGGTTGTGTGGAGGTACGTTTCTGTATATATGCACACACACTCACTGGTTAGCAGTGTTGTTAAGTCAGTGTGCGTGTGAGTGATTACTCAGCAGTAGTACACTGACTGTGGCAGAGACTGTGGGATGAATAGTTGTACTGTTTGAGGAAATTCATTAGAGGAAATTAGATGCTTGTGGCTAACTTGGGTGTTTTATAGTGCAGTCTTCAGTGTATTCGTGAGAATGCTTGACTATTCTCTCCCCCCCCACCCCCCTTCTCTCAGATATTATCGTGACCCAAAATGGAGAGCCCGTGACCTCTAAGGACATTAAGTCGTGTATCCAGCAGATCCAGGAGCTGATCGTGGTGCAGCTGAACCAGGCGGTGGCCACTAAACTCACCAGCTCAGTGAACTATCTGCGCGAGAGCTGCGTGGGCACACTTGAGAGGTGTCTGAGCAGCCTGGAGAAATCGAACATTGACACCTCCGCTCACAACGTCACCTCTAACCACCTGAAACAGGTTACGGACCAAGACGCACAGACGCACACACCTTAAGTAGTTGTGGGGAGATGTGCAGAGAAACAACTTTTTAAAATGTACATAGAGATGCCTAAATTATAAGTGCTCAGTGGCCTTCTAACCTGGAGTACTCTAACCGTTTTGTTATTCCTGTGTGATCACGTGATCTCAGATCCTGAATGCTGCCTATCACGTGGAGGTGACATTTCACTCTGGATCTTCTGTTACACGACTGGTTTGGGAGCAGATCAAACAGGTGTGAAATTCCCACTCGGTCAAAGATCACCCAGGCACAACCGCAGTATGAGTTCCTCACTGGTAGAGCATAGAGCTACAATATCAGCAGTAAACAAGATGAGTAGAGATGGTTCCCCTCTCTCTCTCTCCCTCTCTCTCTCTCTCTCTCCCCCTCTCCCCTGTAGATCATCCAGAGGCTGACCTGGGTGAACCCTCCAGCAATAACTCCAGAGTGGAAGAGGAAAGTAGCCCAGGATGCCATAGAGAGTCTGAGTGCTGCTAAACTGGCCAAGAGCATCTGCTCCCAGTTCCGCACCCGCCTAAACAGCTCACATGATGCGTTTGCCGCCTCACTGCGCCAGGTAACGTGCGGCATTCACGCACACACACACGTGCACCTGCAGGCACTCGCATGAGGGCAGGGGGTGTGGTCTGACACTAAGTTTTGCAGGACTAATGGGTCATCAAATACAGCATCCTCTTATCCGACAGCAGTTTGGACTGTTCTAGGTTCAGTCCTGTCAAATTGCTGGATCTGATTTTCTGGTGTTTCATTTCCAACTTAAATTCACATACAATAAATTTCATTGGCTACAAGTCTGAATAATATACTAGCACTACAACTACAATATAGAGAAACAGAATTCTAAAATACCTTTAAAATAAAAATAAATCCGATAATTACACATTACTTTTTAAACACACAAAACTGAGTTACAGACAACAAGCAGACACTCATAAGAAGCAGTGATCATAACCTAGCAGCTGAAACTGGATGAGGCAGAAGAACTGGCCTGGCAGGAGAGGGCAAGTTAGGAGAAACAGAACCTGAGAATCCCTTTGGCCTTTCATATACTAAACATCAGAGACTACCATCTGCAAAATATGATCAAAAACATTCCTTAAACTGTCCCTACATCCCATAAACTCAGACAATGAAGCTTACTCAGGGAAAACATAGATGCCATAGACTTATCTGTCCAGTTTATCTTAAACTACCTCATTTTTCCTCATCTAATCTGTGTATTGCCGGTCCAGTTTTTAAATGTGTTCCTTATCACTGATACCCACCTCAGTGGTTGATTTTATACACTGCCTGGCCAAAAAAGAGGTCTCACACTCTAATATTTCGTTGGACTGCCTTTAGCTTTGATTACGACACGCATTCGCTGTGGCATCATTTCCACAAGCTTCTGCAATGTCACAACATTTATTTCTGCCCAGAGTTGCATTCATTTTTTCCCAAGATTTTGTATTGATGATGGGAGATTTGGACCACTGCGCAAAGTCTTCTCCAGCACATCCCAAAGATTCTCAATGGGGTTCAGGTCTGGACTCTGGTGGCCAATCCATGTGTGAAAATGATGTCTCATGCTCCCTGAACTACTCTTTCACAATTTGAGCCTGATGAATCCTGGCATTGTCATCTTGGAATATGCCCGAGCCATCAGGGAAGAAAAAAATCCATTGATGGAATAACCTGGTCGTTCAGTATATTCAGGTAGTCAGCTGACCTCATTCTTTGGGCACATAATGTTGTTGAATCTAGACCTGACCAACTGCACCAACCTCAGATCATAGCACTGCCCCCACAGGCTTGTACGGTAGGCACTAGGCATGATGGTTGCATCACTTTAACAGGGTAAATCTGGACTCATCAGACCACATGACCTTCTTCCATTGCTCCAGGGTCCAATCTTTATACTCCCTAGCAAATAAAAGCCGTTTTTGCCAGTTAGTCTCAATAACGTGGTTTTCTTAAGGCTACACAGCTGTTTAGTCCCAATCCCTTGAGTTCCCTTCGCATTGTGTGTGTGGAAATGCTCTTACTTTTACTATTAAACATATCCCTGAGTTCTACTGTTGTTTTTCTATGATTTGATTTCACCACATGTTTAAGTGATCGCCGATCACGATTGTTCACGATTTTTTCCCGACCACATTCCTTCCTCAGAGATGATGTTTCTCTGCTGCCCTTCCACTTTTTAATAATGCGTTGGACAGTTCTTAACCAGATTTTAGTAGTTCCAGCAATCTCCTTAGATGTTTTCTCTGCTTGATGCATGCCAATAATTTGACCCTTCTGAAACAGATTAACATCTTTTCCACGACCACAGGATGTGTCTTTTCGACATGGTTGTTTAACAAATGAGAAGCTACTCACTGCATCAGTTGGGGATCAATAACTTGTTGCCAGCTGAAACATAATCACCTGTGCAGTAATTATCTGGCCAGGCAGTATATATGATTAGTTTATTTTAAGAATATATTTTATGAGGTTTGGCACCCTTTTTGTTACAAGTTGATTTTTATACAGTACCTTGTTAAGTTTATCAGATTTAACTGTAATACAAATTGTCAACATTTATTTAAAAAAAAAAAACCTCAAATACTGCTTGAGTAAGTATATAAACCCTTCAAGTGATTGGAAGAATAAACCTTTGCTGCAGTAAGACCTTTAAGTCTGTTGGGGTAGGTTTCTGCCAGCTTTGTGCACTGCGTTGAAGGGATTTTCACCCATCAGATTTGCATGGTGTTCTTCAGATTGGTTGGATGAAGACTGTGGAGCTCTCAATAAATCCTGCAGTGATCACTGGGATATCCAGACATTTCAGTATTTTGTATTCCGTCAGATTCACTGTCTGAGTAGTAATACTTGAACTAAGGGGTCTTTTATTCAGAAAATGTGAACTTTTCTAATGATTGGCAGGTAAAGGCGACATCTTTTACCTGTGTCCACCTGCAGCTCCCAGAGCACAACGGTTCAACCTCGTGCATTTCCCACAGAATTAATAAATTACATTAGCGCCATTTGTAAGCATTCAGGTTGTTACAGGTTTTAAGAATTTTTT
Source organism: Electrophorus electricus (assembly GCF_041902795.1). NCBI lineage: Eukaryota > Metazoa > Chordata > Actinopteri > Gymnotiformes > Gymnotidae > Electrophorus > Electrophorus electricus. The sequence continues at coordinate 18,269,998 of NC_137518.1, read as the reverse complement.
TTCTTACATAAAATCAAGATCACTAATTCAGTTTGAGGACCAGTCTTTTAAATTTAAAATTTGACTGCACCAAATATCAGTCATTTGTGATCTAAATTATCTGATAACATTTACATGGGTTGCACACTTTTGCAAAATGGTGTGTGTGTGTATACGTATAATATGAGAGAAAGAACACAGAAGGAAAGAGGGAAGGTGTGAGATTAATCAGTAATTATATTCATTCACACGAGCAATAATGTGATTGTGTTTATTAATAAAAAGCCTCTTTATTTTAGTCAACGCGTTGGGCTACTGCAGGAAAACACTGATTTGTGCTGATATAATTCGGCCTAAAATACCCATGCCACTGCTGACTGGAGAAACAGGGTTTAATTTTCAGTGTCTGCATTTGTCTGTGTGCGCGTGTGTATGTCCATGTTTGTGTGCATGTGCCTGCCTGTGTATTTGTGCATGCACGTGTGTGTGTGTGTAGTTGGAGGAACGTCATACGGGTCGTCTAGAGAGGACGGAGGATCTGTGGTTGCGTGTGCGGAAAGAACACGCCCCTCGACTGGCACGCCTCTCTCTGGAGAGCTGCTCACTCAGAGACGCTCTACTGCACGGTGAGAACACGTGCACACACAAACACACACCAGCACACTGGCTCTGTGCTGCTCTCTCTGCATGCGCTCACTGCAGTGCTGGAGCTCTGTGCTGCTCTCTCTGCATGCGCTTACTGCAGTGCTGGAGCTCTGTGCTGCTCTCTCTGCATGCGCTCACTGCAGTGCTGGAGCTCTGTGCTGCTCTCTCTGCATGCGCTCACTGCAGTGCTGGAGCTCTGTGCTGCTCTCTCTGCATGCGCTCACTGCAGTGCTGGTTCCTGAGTTTCAGTGTCAATACTTCAGCCTTCAGTTTTGTTTTGTTTTTTTTCACTTTAATTAGCAGCAAAATGTGCATGAAATTAGAAATGTGTTAAATTAAGATGTTGTATATGCTGTTAAGTAACAAATAGGTAGTGATAATTAGTGTCTTGCATGCAGAATGTGTCTATAAATAAACCTGGTAAGCGTTTTTGAGAAGCTTTCTAGTTTTGCAGAGCTATGGTTAATGCATCATTTCCTGTGAGCTACTTTTTTAATGCTCCCCAAAACATTAGGCAGTTTTTGAAATGCAGAAGTTCCTCCTTTTTTAATGCTAATGCAAATTTAAAAAATGGAGAAAGATGGCTTTTCACTGTGACCGCTTGGTGTTTACTCCTGCTTGATTGGTGATTTTCATGTCTAAAATGTGAGGCAGGTGACCTTTCTGAACCTCTTCCTAGGTCATGACTTTCACACCCCTTGCTTTGACTTGCTCTTGTGCTCTTGCACAACTCTTCCATCTTTGTGTTAAGGTTGGCTAGTGTGAGACTCTCTCACACACAAACATGTGTTCTCAGGCATTTAAATTTCCTGTGGCATGGTGATACACACACACACACACACACACACACACACATTTTATATATATATGCATATATATACACAGACATGTATAGACTTCCTGCTCCACAGCGAGTAAACCCACATACACACGCTGACTTGTGTAACTTTTATTTCAGCAAGACATTGCAAAATGAGATCTTGCAGAAGTCTTTCTTCTGTACTCACACACCTTGAGAGAGAGAGAGAGAGATATTGTTGGAGAATCAGCTTGTGGTTATTACAGGAATAATTTGATGTTCTTGGTTTCAAATGTTAGTGACAGACTCCTGAAATCTGCAGACTCCAGTTGAGCTTCTGTGGGACTTTGTAAGCTTAGATTCCTGTTGGTTCTTCTTTTTTAGGGAAGCCCAAACTGGGTCGGGAACTGGGCAGAGGGCAGTATGGAGTGGTCTATTTGTGTGATAGCTGGGGGAGACGCTACCCCTGTGCTCTGAAATCAGTGGTGCCTCCCGATGACAAGCACTGGAACGACCTGGCCCTGGAGTTCCACTACACTCGGTAAGGCATACTGCGCCCTCTGCTGGCCAGCTATTAGCTAAATTTGTTGAATTTTGTTACTTAGAAATTATTAGCTCTGTGCCCACTTCTTTTTTTTTTTCTTTTTAGTTTGTGGCATGTCTTTGTATAAAAAAACTATTAAAAATGATTATTTCAATCCCCACTCTCCCGCTCTGTCGGTTTGTCTGTTCTTCTCTCCCTCTCTCGTTCAGGTCCCTTCCTAAGCATGATCGTCTGGTGGATCTGCACGGCTCTGTGATTGATCACACATACGGGGGAGGCTCCAGCATCGCAGTACTGCTCATCATGGAGAGACTGCACAGAGACCTGTACACAGGCCTGAAGGTGCAGACACACACACACATACACACGCACACGCGCGCACACACACGTACACACACGCGCACACACACACACACACACGCACACGCGCACATACACACACACACACACATATACGGGGGAGGCTCCAGCATCGCAGTACTGCTCATCATGGAGAGACTGCACAGAGACCTGTACACAGGCCTGAAGGTGCAGACGCACACACACATACACACACACACACACACACACACACACACGCGCACACACACGCGCACATACACACACACACACGGGGGAGGCTCCAGCATCGCAGTACTGCTCATCATGGAGAGACTGCACAGAGACCTGTACACAGGCCTGAAGGTGCAGACACACACACACATACATACACACGCACACATACACACGCGCACATACACACACACACACACACACATACACACACGCGCACACACACACACACACGCACACGAGCACATACACACACGCGCACACACGCACACGAGCACATACACACACACACACACACACATATACACACATACACACACGCGCACACACACACACACACACACACACATACACACACGCACACACACACACGCACACGCGCACATACACACACACACACACACACATACGGGGGAGGCTCCAGCATCGCAGTACTGCTCATCATGGAGAGACTGCACAGAGACCTGTACACAGGCCTGAAGGTGCAGACACACACACACGCACACATACACACGCACACGCGCGCACACACACACACACACACGCGCACACACACACACACACACGCATACACGCACACGCGCACATACACACACACACACACATATACGGGGGAGGCTCCAGCATCGCAGTACTGCTCATCATGGAGAGACTGCACAGAGACCTGTACACAGGCCTGAAGATGCAGACGCACACACACATACACACACACACACACATACGGGGGAGGCTCCAGCATCGCAGTACTGCTCATCATGGAGAGACTGCACAGAGACCTGTACACAGGCCTGAAGGTGCAGACACGCACGCACGCGCGCACACACACACACACACACTATTGGAACGTAGAAATGTCTGTGGTTGTGTTTCTCTAGGATAGCTGTGCTCTTAAGTGAATAGATGACCCACTCGAAGGACCATTCATGAAGAAAATTAGCATAGTGCAATTACAGCAATTTTTATCTATTTAATCTGAACATGTGCATTCGTGCGTGTGTGCGCCCCACAGGCTGGTCTGTCCCTGAAGGAGCGGCTGCAGGTTGCTCTGGATGTCGTGGAAGGGATTCGCTTCCTGCACAGCCAGGGCCTTGTGCACCGAGACATCAAACTCAAGAACGTCCTGGTGGGTGGAGCACTGGGGCAGAGGAGCAGCTCCCTCTCATCACACATTCTCCTCCAGCCAATCAGATAAACATAGGCACGCATTCATCTAGTCAGTGAAAGAAGCAGTCACACCCACATTTGTCCTTAAGCCAATCAGATAAACACAGACATGCATACATTCCTCTTAAGCCAGCAAAATAAACAGGCATGTGAAGCAGAGCGTTTCCTTGGTATCACAGACTCACGTCATCGTACTGCATCCAGATGTGATGCTGGCTGGCTTCAGCAAGCCTAGATGACTTTGTGCGATTCTCCACTGACCCACATTCTTGCCTGAGATTCTGCCACCTGGTGGGCAGTATGTGTTGTTCTTCTCATTTGTCTGTGCTAAAATTAGGATGTTGGAGAGTGTTTGAAGCCATGAGCTAATTTCATGAGCATTAGCTGAGTACCGTAGGTTAGCCACTCAGCTTCTGCCGTTCGTCACCTCTCCATTATCCCAGTTCATGGATGGATCCAAACTGGTTTCCTTCTGCTACATTGTGGTTTGGACTCAAGCACTGCAGGCTTTAGAAACTTTAGAAACTAAATGGACTCTTTCACAAAGAAGGCTTGAGAACATTCACTGCAAACTGAATTTTGTTCATACCATTTGTCCAGTGATGAGATGAGTAGTGATATGGAATTTGATAAACAAGCTATAGCTGGTTCTTGACACTAAGCAGGAATGATGATGATGATGATAATAATAATCCTTTGATAAACATTTGCTTTACTTTTGCTGCTCAAGTTTTAAATAACATGCCTATAGATGGGTTTCTAATGTAACTGGTATTAAATCACTTTTCATTTTGAGTACTTTTTGAAGAGGAGGATCTCCTAAGTAAAGTTGTTCAACACGTTCACCAGCTTTGGTCTACATTCCTCTACTAATGCCTTTGGTCCAGCTTTGGTCTACATTCCTCTACTAATGCCTTTCAAAAACCGTGTGCATGCAGGAGATGGTAGGAAGTCCCACTCTGCCTCACATCTCTGCTGCTTTACTTCACCGGGGAAACTGGCTGACTAGTTCTAGCCTTCCACGGCAGCACTTGTTTTGCGTTGTGATGATGCAGATGATGCAGTTAACTGGAGTTCTGGTCATGCACGTGTGTAGCAGGTGCACTGGAGAAATGACTATATTTGTCCTTGTATTCTAAAGTCCTGTGTTGTGCTTGTTTTTCTGCATGTAGCTGGACAAGCAGAACCGGGCTAAGATTACTGACCTGGGCTTCTGTAAGCCAGAAGCCATGATGTCCGGTAGTATAGTGGGAACCCCTATACACATGGCCCCGGAGCTGTTCACAGGTTGGACGCGCACATACCCCATACATATATTCATACGTTCATTATCTTTGAAACAATAAGAAATTCAGGATGGTGTGTTTTGCCTCGGTGCGTGTGTGTGTGTGTAGGAAAGTATGATCATTCCGTTGACGTGTATGCCTTCGGGATTCTGTTCTGGTATCTGTGCACTGGATCGGTCAAACTTCCTGAGGCCTTTGAGAAATGTTCCAGTAAAGACCAGCTCTGGAACAATGTGAAGAGAGGTAATGCACACTTACAAACTCCCCCATGTCTTTCTCTCTTGCTCTCTCTCTCTCTCTCTACCCCCTTTCTTGTTCATCATCTATGTCTTTGTACTTTTGCTCATTATCTGTCTATCTTTCTGTCAAGAACCGTTTTACTAGTATGGAAACAGTTCAAATGTGTGGATATAGAACACTGTGTGGATGTGCCACTAGAACATCATGATCATGTAGTTCATATTTGAATGAAAGGTGCTTCGTGCATGTTTTGTTAACTGACAATGATGACGATGATGATGATGATGATATTGTAGGCTCGCGCCCTGAGCGCTTACCCAGTTTCGATGAGGAGTGCTGGCAGCTGATGGAGGCCTGCTGGAATGGAGACCCTTCCCAGAGGCCCCTGCTCGGAATCGTGCAGCCCAGCCTGCAAAGCATCATGGTCCGGCTATGTGATGGATCTGACCTCAAGAGCGGCAGCCTTGAGGACTCGAATTAGAACACAAATACAAATGAATATGCAAACACTGAGACACTTCAACACACTCCCATAGGAACATGTGCCGAGAATGATAAGTTAAAAGGCATGTTTTTTGTATTTCTGGAGGTTGGGGAGACTAGGAACATTCCTGAGCTCCAGCAGTAGGAGCCTGATACACTATTTATATTCTCAGCGATACAAATTCAAAATATGTATGTATGTGTGTTTTGTTTCCTCTGTATTTATATAAAAAGTCGTACCGCGCGTGCGCACACACATACCTACACTATACCCTATCAAAATGCATGCTCATTGCTGCTTTGTGTTAGGATTGTTACTAGACATGAGTTTTAAAAGTAGTCAGGTTTTTGCAGTATTATAGAACAAAAAAGACTTCATTTTAGCTGGTGTTTAAATTAGTTTATTGCTATCTTGAGACAATTTTGTTTTTCTTTTTTTTAATAAAAGGTTATTGAGGAGTTTTGTTTTTTTTTCCAAGATGTCATATGTTTTTATCACTCCTGTTTTAATAATTATTGTAATTTGTTTATTTCTTCTTATTTTTCTTCTTTTTCTCCACTGAAACACAAGGGAGTGCAAAGACCATAAAGCTGAGGACCACCCAAACTTGTTGGGAAGGGGCACCATGCAGGGGCTACAGCACAGCATTAAAGGTTGTGACATGTGTCATAGACAAGTCTTTTTTTCAAATTTGGCACAGCTTTTTCAAGAGGCGGCACTATAACGTGCATATAATTGTTTCTCAAGAACTGCCGAAACTGCATTCTGCTCAGCAGGTTACGAATCCTTCCAGAAACTTAAGTACAACTCCATGACTAAAAACATGGCCAATCAGATTTTGGCATGCATTTGATGGGCGTAATATTGGCTGATCTACACGAAACTTGAATGGTCTTGGGGGAGTTGGATTTTCTATAAGTGTATAAAGTTTGCTAGTGATGGGACAGTGGGACACTATTGCCAATTTTAGCATGCAAAACAAGCATATTTCTTACACCGATCCTGTTAGGAACATGTACACTTATTTTTGGTATGAAAATGTTTGCAAGACATTGAAACTCAAAAACATGTAGACATCGGCGCACAGTATGGCCTGCACAGTGTCAGTCAGTGCTCCCATAGTGTATGTTCAAATTTCTCTATCTGTTATTTGATAGGAACATTCAGTGTAGTTTGAGATAGCTGGCCAGTTTTGGTGCATTTTTGCTGACAGAGGGAAGCTTCTAAAACTTAGAATTCGTGGCCTGCAAAAGTGAGCGGAGTTGTGCTGGACCCTTAATTGCCACTTGTGACTTATATTATTCTGGTTGAATTGTCCGGGGAAAAGAATTGTCTATGCTGGTGTTGATTAAACTGAAAGTCAAATACAGATTTATTCATATATACAAACAAAAATGTTTCTCTGAAGCATACCAACATGACATTTCAATTCCTCTATAAAAAGTTTGCTGAAAAGATTTTTTTAGCAGGAACACTACTGTGGATTTTTTAGTAGGGGAGCTGTAGTGTGTGGAAGAGATGACCACAGGTGTTACAGTGTGAGCCATAAAGTGTGTGAATGTAGTTTTCAATAAAAAAACCCCTTCATTTTATCACTTAGGCATTCTCATCCTTCCTCATAAACCTCTCCACCCAACATCATACCCTTCTCACCAAACACCATATAGCTTGATCAGAGCAGGGACAAGGTGAGATCCAACAATCCTCTGCATGACCAAGGGCTTTGTGTTCTTAAAGGAAACACACAAGAACAAATATGTGTAAGTTAAATGCTCATTAAATAGTTTGGTACTAGTACACGCTGGAGATTGCAGTAGTAAGAAGCTAGAAAACGAATAAAAGCTCAATCTGATTAAAATCTCAAAAACACACAACTGGGCTTTCTGATGTAATAATTGACCTGGTTCTATAACTTATGTTTATGCCAGTGCATTATTTAAGTGTTTTTCAAAACAAATACACAAAAACAAGCAGTTTTCATTGCCTTGCAAGGTAAGAAAACTGTTTTTTGAACTAACACCTGAAATGCATTAAGTTCTTCATAGATTCCCCCCCAAAACGGTGGCATCAACGGTTAAGATCAGCTTTGGCTCTGCAGATTCATTTTTGGTTGATGTGTTAATGATATTATTTCTGCACAACCAATTACCCATATATCTGGTCTGGTTCCACATGTTTGAAAATTGATATTGTAGGTGTGTTATTGATGCCCTTTTGCACACACACACACACAGAGTTCCTGCAGACTAATGGAGCAGCCTGACAGCGTGTGTCCGGAGCGCCGTGCTGCGTAAGCTGACCTTTAGTCTTTCCTGGGCCAACACTTTCATTTACACTGCTTCTCTCATTAGTGTAACACTGTTTTGATTTGTGTGCCAGTAGTGCACCCAGCTCAGAGGAAGAGTATGATCAGTCCAACAAGGAAGATAAGGGCTTCATGAAGGTGCTTGCTCAAAGCCAAGCTGATATGGAGTGGCTGACTGAGGAAGGCTATGGTGAAGATGAGCCAAAAAAACAGGTGGTTAATGTCAGGTCAGGGTACAATGATTCAGGAAGTGTAGTAGTGTTTAATGCCAAATTAAATAGCAGATCATATCTATTAAATAATTGGATTATGCAATTGATATTCATAAAGTGTTTTCGGTTCTGTGCTTATGTTTAGGAAACAGCAAAAAAACAGGGGAATCCATGTAAGTCCCTTCCTGTTTCAACAAACACAGAAAAGTAAAAGTTTAGTAAAAAACAAGACCAGTTCAGGTCTTCTTGTAAACACGAGTCACAGGGAACAACCTTTCATGTGCTTCCATTATAGTAACATCAGAAATACCTCGACATCCATTACCGACAGTCTCGGGCCATGGAAATAGACAAATATGAAACATTTTGTTTCAAGTATCAATTTTCTTTTGTTTTAACTTATGTCACGCACTCATTTTCGGTGGCAGTCCTGTGTGCTCCTCCACGTCACTTCCTTTTCCTCCACAGCCGTGGAGTTTGGTACTGCTCCTTCCGTCACCCACTGCTTTGGCAAGTGGAAACTGGCCCCCGGCCGAGGGTACCGCGTCAGGCAGCTGAGCCAGGACGCCGCCTACCGAGAGCTGTTTACACAGCAAGAGCTGGGCCACAGGACCAGCGTAAGGCCTGCCCCTAGTGGCTGTGTGCGTGGACATAGTGTGGACTAGTGTGCAGCACAAGCAGGCCGAAACCCAGGAGATTTCTTCTGAGTTTATTAAAAAGCAAATATCATCCGAGTGCGTTTACGAGACAGGAGTGCATATTCCATCTAAAGCTGTAAGAACAGTAATGAATTGAGGGATAGGTAACACAAGCAAGTTTCAAATGCTTAAAAAACTGAATTTTGCTTTACTCCAGTTTAGAGATCATTTACAGTGTTTCCACACAGAAAAATGTCTGTTCTACCATGTTTAGCTACCATTGTGTGTGCGCATGTATGTGTGTGCGTGCGTATGCGTACGCACACTGTTGCTCCGGTCTACCTCAGGTTCCCCTGCCCCTGGTGTGTATGAACGAGAAGGAGACGTTGCAGATTCTGATGAACACTGAGGAAGGTGAACCACGATGCGAATGCACTGTTCCAAACTCTAGTGGTTCACCAGGACTGCAGTTTGACACTGACTACCTGTAAAGTGGTGTTGTATTCTGACATTAAGTGCCTGTAATGTGCTGTTGCACCTCGTGTAATGCATTGTTATCCATTGGCTCTGTGTGACTGCAGAGTACTGTAAGATTCTGGGAGCTCAACATGCCATGACGCTGGAAGTCCAGGAGCGGATAGAGTTCCTGAGGCTCCGTGTGTTGGGCAAAAGCCCTGCTCCACTGAAGGAGAACGATAGAGAGTGCGGCGCCTTGGCCTCCCTCCACAGCTGGACAAACAGGCTGTGCTCTCTACTGAGGCGGCACAATAAAGACCGAGCAGCAGTGCCGCAGGTGGACTAGTGTGCAGCACAAGCGGGCCGAGACCCAGGAGATTTCTTCTGAGTTTATTAAAAAGCAAATATCATCCGAGTGCGTTTACGAGACAGGAGTGCATATTCCATCTAAAGCTGTAAGAACAGTAATGAATTGAGGGATAGGTAACACAAGCAAGTTTCAAATGCTTAAAAAACTGAATTTTGCTTTACTCCAGTTTAGAGATCATTTACAGTGTTTCCACACAGAAAAATGTCTGTTCTACCATGTTTAGCTACCATTGTGTCCAGTAGACTGTAGCATTGCCTGACTCACTCATTAAATGACAGGGATTTAGATGCTGAGAATTACAAAGAGAAACACGTAGAGGGTTGTTTTGTTTTGTTTTTTGTCCAGCAGATGGTGCTGCTAGAGAAACCCTAGCTAGCAGCCAGCGAGTTCAGTACAGTATATACCCATGATATTCAAATGCCCTTGAAGCAAGAGAAAACCAAGAGTTCTCCCTTTTCCCACTAGATAGGTGTGATAAAGTAACCAAGCTGTTAGAGGAACTGCTGAATTAATTACCCATGGGCTTAAATGCCTCTGGCATTCAAGTACACAATCAAGGACTTTTATGTCCAGAAGTGCCTCCCTGACGCCGCTGGACAAAAAAAACAAACAAACGATCACACAACTTTACACTTGTCCTTCTATTTTAAAAACTTGATATATAAAATCTCACTTTTAAATTCAGCTGAGCCTTGATTGCTTTAGAATGGAAAGACCCTGATCAGAGATGTTCCAATTGCTTTTGGTGTACAGCTAAATAACAAGAGGACTGTATTTATTGCTTTAAAATTCAAACAGCTTAAGCCTTTTCTGACTCCACTCTGGAATGAAATGTTTGCAAATTAAAAGAACCTCCTAGTGATGCATGCCTGACTATCTCAAAAGCCACAGCTGGAAAAAAAGTTCTCCATAAGCATAAGGCTTTGTTTTAGGTTACATATAACAATTACACTACATCACAAGACTTATTGCTTTCAAAACCACATACCATATGTGCTGTTAGTACACAAGTAGAGAGGGCAAATCAATATATAATTAGTTGCTATTTAATCAAACACCTGAGGCATAACCTGGGGGGAGTTAAATAGTGCAATTTAGAAATCTAAAGGAAATCTAAATGATTTAGATATACTAGCATGTGGTTTTGTATGGAAGTATGCCATTTAGAATATAATAGTATGAGGTTTATTCTGGTAACATTTGGTTTACTATAGTGGTATGCAGTTTTGGATGCAATCATTATGAAAAGGGAAAGATATCAGGAGCAACACAACAGTAAAATGCTGGGCTGTGTCCACACACCCAAATAAAACTCATCACTCAGAATTAAACTGAGCCACTGTTTCAACAAACACAAAACATCAGTATCTGTGCACTCTCACACGCACATTTATGAAGAGTTAGCTGAAGAGTTACAGTATATTTCAATCCTGGGGTCAGGCTTGTACAATTTAAAAACCTTTTTAATGTACAATTAATTTTAATCAACACATCTGGAATATTTACAAAAACAGCATCCTTCATTTCTAAGGTCTAAAATACAAAAGTTGTTTTGAGTAAAAGTGATAAAAGGCAACTCCTGACAAATCTGTTTTTTTGTTTGTTTTTTTTACAAAATGTCCATATAAAATTCTCACAAAAAAGCAAAATTGGTACCGTTTTGTAGTTTGTGTCTTCTATTGCTCTTTACATGGTATTAAAAGAAGGCAGAACAGTGGAGAAAACTCCACAGGTAAACGTGTGTGTATACATACATACAGAATGGCAGTATATCCCAAACTTATTCAGCATTAAGTTTGTTTGGATATGGAGCATGATGAACACACTTCATCACCGTTCTGATCCCAGTGGTCTGATCCCAGTGGTCTGATCCCAGTGGTCTGATCCCAGTGGTCTGCAGCATCTTTTCCCTCATCTGTCATGAAGACTCCAGCACTCTCCTTCCCACGGCAACTCGCTGCTTGTGCGCCATCTTCTGCACTCTGAGTTCGGCCTCGGACGTGCTCCCAACCCATCACTGCTTCTGGCAGGTCTCCCACACCCTCCTGTGGAATCTCTCACCTCTGCTCCGAGTTCACTGCACTAGATCCTCTGTCATTTTTTTTTTAGTTTTGTGAATGACATTGCCCTGATATTTTCAAAACAATCACACTGGATTGAGACGCTTCTGGGAAAACTCAATGTCTTGATGCATCTTATTTTTAAACAACAAAAAAAAAAAGGTAGAAACAAAATTGAATTCATGGATCATTATCTGCTGGGCAGTGGAAATGGTCATAAAAGTGCATCACTTCAAGAATGTAAACAAACGTAGAGATAAAAAACTAAATAAAAACAGAAAGATATCATGTAAATCAGTGCAATCCCAGCAGGAAAATGTGACTTTTGGCACAGTAAAATAATGGGTGAGGAGACAAATTTGTAAAAGACGCAGGGAACTCTGGGATTGTTCAGCGCCTCTGTTTCTTCAGCAGCTCAGCTCGTCCCCATCACTGTGTCTGAGGCTGTAGGTGGTTCTTCAGGGTGACTTGACAGATCTGAGTGTAGTTCTAGGACCTGCAAAGACACATCCCTCTTGTAATGAGGTCTGTCGCGTGGCAGTCTGGTGGGAATTGCTGAAGAGGTGTGGGAAAAGCACAAATGACAGGAAGAAGGAAAGAAAGAAGAGAGAGCGAGAGAGAAAGGGAAGCAGAAAGTGTATGTAGTTCTGACCAAGATGCTGTTGATAAATGAATCGACATGAGATGGGATGGACAAATAATCACCCGCATCAATGAAGGAAATGAAATATGAATCTGAAGTCTGATGAGAGAAGAAATAAAGTGGAAGGACAGAATGGACAGTCCAGCTACTATAATGGAGTGCTTTGATAATTTAGTCATAACACACCACGAAGCACATCCAGGACAGAGATGCAGTTCACACAGTGGCCACAGGGGGGAGCCTCAGGGGGCGACAACAGGTAAGATCCTCAAGAAGCAAGCAGACATGGTTTACACTATCAAAAGTGTACAGTGCTAAGACTCACTCAGATCCTGATGAGTCATCGTCCACTGTTCCTGCCTTTATAGTCATGGCCAGGCCATTGATCTGGTCCTGTCTGACTCCACCCCCTTGGTTCTCACTGGAGGAGGAGCCTCTGGAAGAGGCGGGTCCTTGGGTATTGGCAGGAAGCTGCTTGTGGATACGATTGATTCCATTTCTCTCAGCAATCGGTGAGAGCGGCTTCTTCTTCAGAATGCCTATGTGTGAGAAAGCAGATTAGGTTTGGCAGCTTCACTGTTTTTAAAGCGCACATAATTTGTGTTCCATTTGTGTTCAGTAAAGTGTGTGTGAGTCTCACCTTTATGTGGGTGTGTGTGTGGGTTGTGTGGGCTGGGTAGTAGCAGTAGTGTGATCTCTTTCCCACAGTTGTCTGCTCTTTCCCCGCCAGGTTCTGCCCTGCTCCCTACTGCCCCTTCACCATCACCTGACTCAAATTCGTGCGGCCAGTAGGGGGCACTCCCACTTGAGTCTGTGCGTGGCAACAGAAAAACAAGACAAATCTCATTATGAAAACGTATTGTTAGTCATATTCGACATCGTGCAGGCGTGTGAGTGATGTGTGTAAGCTTGTCAAGATTTGTTTGTGCATATGCGTGTGCGTGCGTGCCTGTGTGTGCGCGCCTGTGTGTGTGTGCACGTGCCTGTGTGTGCGCGTGCGTGCTCTCACCCTGGGCTTTCATGGCTGTGTTTGCTGCTAGGTTCTCCCAGCATTCTTCCTGTGGGTACTGTTCCTCCTCATCCTCACTGTCCGATGAATGCGTGGATGCATACGAACCACTCTGATCATCCTCCAGCTCGGACAGGTCACTGTCCGAATCAGAGTCGTGACCTACACACACACACACACACGTTACTCAGATGATGGTGCACACTAACTGCTGTGTGAGTGGTGTTTGAGGAGTCACTCTCACCATCAGGGTGAAGTTCAGCTTCATGGAAGCTGGGGTCATTCAGAGCAATGAGACTGTTATTCAAACCTTCATCTTCTCTGAAAAACAACATCAGCACACAAAACAAAACTGCTCAAACCGTGTTGCTCTTAAACTCAATAAATATAAAACAACCAAACACTTCAAATCATAAACATGAAATTTCACAACCTCCAAATGTCACTGTGTAGAGAACATGCGTGTCATATTTGCATAAATGACAGTAAGAAAATGTGTGTGCATGCACGCCAACAATTATGGCATTTAGGTGATGCTTTTATCCAAAGTGACTTACAATCATCACTGAGTACAACTTGAGCAACTGAGGGTTAAGGGTCTTGCTCAGAGACACAACAGTGGCAGCCTGGTGGTGGTGGGGCTTGAACTGGCAACCTTCTGATTACTAGTCTAATACCTTACCCACTGAGCCACCAATGCATGCACATGTGTGCATGTATTTATGTGCATATATGTGTGGACATACCTGAGCACGAAAGGCATGTAGCTCTGTTGGCTTTTCCCACTATGCAGTGTGCCGTTTAGGGAGATGCTGGACTCAGCATAGGGAAGATGGTACAGACCCTCATCACCATAACTACCGCTGCACGTGAACGACTGTGGAGAAAGTGGATAGAGAATGTTAGATGCAGCGCTTTGCAAAAGTATTCATCCCCCTTGAAAGGAATCAGACATGTTTGGATTACAAATGAGGTAGTGATGAATCGCCCCATCAAAGCACATCCAGAGTTTGCTACAAAGATTCAGCGAAAATGTGGGATTAGGTTTTATGACCAGATGACAGAGAAATGGAGACTTCTGGCCAAAATGTAAAATACTATATGTGGCACAAACCTAACACTGCCCAGAAACACCACCAGCAATGAAGTGAACAGGTGGTGGTGGTGGTGTGGTGGTGTGGAGATGCTTTTCAGCAGGGACGGGGCATCTTGTTATAATCGAAGGATGGGTGGATGGTGCAAAGTACAGTGCAGGAAAACCTGCTTCAAAAAAAGCTGTGGAGGAACTTCACCATTCAAAGGATCCTTTCAGTTCTCCCCAACACAAGGCCAAAGCAACACAGGAGTGGTTCAACTACGAAATGGCCAAATTTAAAATCCAGATCTCGGTCCAGTCAAGAATCTCTGCCACCGTTTGCTGTTCACAAGCATCATCCAACCTGAGCAGCCTGGAGCAAATCTAGCAGGAAGAACGGGTGAACACCAGTCCCACACAGTGCGCAGAGCAGACTTAAAGCTGTTACTGCGGCAAAAAGTGATTGTAGCAAGTACTAGCTCGAAGGGGTGAGGACTTATGTGTTCAGTATTTTTCAGTTTTTAAAATTAAGATCTACTGAAAAAACATTGACTTTGTAAATTTACATTAAGTTCATATTGGTTTTCTGAAATCTATGTATAATCTGAAATCCAGAAGAAACTGATGAAAGTATATTTGCAACACATGCGCACACACAAACACACGCGCACGAACAGGAGGAGCCTCAGGTAGAAACACACACACACTCACTCACACACACTCACTCTTTATAGACTGGACTACTGTAGTGTGCATTGGGATGTTAAAGACCAGTGCCAGATTGTGACAAAGATTTAAAATGCATGTTGCTCACAAACGTCTTGATAAGCAGCTGATTTAACTGAATCAGGAATGATGAATCATTTATACAACTCATACCTTTTGAGATTTTTTATTAATTTTGTGCATGTGAGGAGCTTCATTTAGCATTAAAGATGCCATAAAATTAAAGAATGTTGCATGTGTATGTGTGAGTGTGTATGTGTGTGTGTGTGAGTGTGTGTGAGAGTGTGAGTGTTACTAACAGGTTTAGATTTGATGGGGTGTTCCGGGCGTTTTTTGCTGCAGCAGTAGCGCATGGCACTCCAAGCTTCTTTATTCAACACAATACGAAAAAGGAAGATACAGGGACCCTGGAAACAAATAAACAAATAAACAAACACACACACAGACATTATGCAGGTGTGTGTTAGAATAAAAATAATTTATAAGGCTGTAAATAAGCTATTTTAAAAGCTTTTTTAAAAGCTAATGTCAATTGTAAATCACTGAATAAATGATCAGAGTGAGCATGAGTGAGAGTAATGACCAGAAGTCAGAAATGATGAACAGGTGGCAGGGCAGATACCTGCAGGCAGTTGAAGGCAGCAAACAGGTAGTGGAAATAGATCACGTCACTGTTTACAGACAGCAGAGCTAACAGACACGTCACCGTTACCAAGAGCAACACACCGCACGCCGTCCGCAAGTCGTACCTACGCGTACACGTGCACAAACACACGTCATGACTGTTAGAGTTTTCCGTGAGTGTGGACTGAGTGTATACCCAAAGAACATTCTAGGTGAGTAACTGTAGTAAGAGATGTAGAGACATTCAAAATAGTAGTAAAGTACACAGAGTTTCCAGAGAAACTGAACGTTTGGGACAGAGGTCATCAGCTTTGTGTGTGTGTGTGTGTGTGAGTGAGAGAGAAATATGCAGGTTGTGTAACTCACACTGGTGGTTCTTTCTTCTCGTAACTGCGAGATCTCAGAGAGCAGGAGGCTCTGGAGGCCAGTATGTACAGGAACAGATTCATCTGAGAATGAACACAACCACATACACACGCGCAGACGGAATGTACTGTTATTATCACTGCTATATTTGTCTCATGTCTAACTGACTGTACATCACCACAGCTACACAGCACGCTGAGGAGTTTGTGTATTTCAGTACATCAGCATATTTTTATAGGATATTTTGAGAACATATGTACAACCTTGATACAACTGTCTCTGCAATCAGTACATCCTTAATCTTGTATCTGTATATATTTCACTGTATATAGGTACTGGAATCCCTGGGATTTTCCAAAGCAAGCCACTGGAATCATTTTGAGTGTTTGTCTACAGTTATTTCTACTTAACGTATTCTTCTCTTTAGACTTATTTATTCTGTTCATATATTTGATTTTTCTTGGCCTACTGCTGCTGCTATACCTACATTACCCATGCAGGATCACTAAAGTGTTAGAGAAAGTGAGGTACTATGAGGTGATATGAAAGGAAGTGAGGTAGCACTCACAGCCACCACGAGGGCGATTGGTCCGGCCAGGCTCCAGATGAGCGTGTCATACAGAGAGAGCCAGCAGAAATCAGGGTTGCCATACCCCTCAGGATCCAGCCCTACTGCCAGTCCTAAACCGCACAAAAAGTGATAACCCATGACGTCAACAAACGACATGACGACAACATCAGCAACGATGCAACGGCAGGACGCGACTGTAATTTGAGCTGTGTGTGCATGAGCGTGCACGTGTAACCCCCACCTGTGATGATGGCTGGTACTCCCCAGCCAATGAGGTAGTAGAACCGCATGGCGCCGGAGTTGATGTCACGCAGCTCACTCAGCATGCGGTACACGTGCAGGCTCTCCAGGAAGAGCCAGGAGAAGACACACATGTAGAAGAAGTGCAGCAGGATGGCTATGATCGTACACACAAACTGCAGAGAGAGACAGAGAGAGATATAAACATTTTTTAAAGTTCTCACTCAGCTGCACTATACTTCAGAGGTTCACACTCCTGATCCAGCTCATCAGTTCAGGAGTGTACAAACAAGCCTAACCCTAGAGAGAAAGGAGAGACAGAGAGAGAGGAGAGATGATGGCGTACCGGGTTCTCTGTCTGGTTGATACCGAAGATGAAGAGGAGCTCGGCGATGAAGAGTGTGAAGGCACTGTTGTTGACGATGCTGATCTTGTTGCTGTGCATGGCTCTCAGACATGTGAGGAAGACCATGGTGAGGAGGATGAAGGCCAGTGTCACTCCGACTGTACTCCAGGTGACCAGTTTTATTGGCAAGATCTCTCCGTTCTGAGAGAGCAGATACACACACAGTTCACTTACTTGTACTGCCCCTGCCCACACACACTGAGCAGCGTATTCTACATGTCGGTGTGTGTACGTGTTTGTGTATGCATGCGGGACAACAGACAATATTCATTCATGTGGTTGTATGATGTGTGAATAGATGTGCATGTGCCTACAAATGAGTCCAAGAGTGAACACAAATGTGACAACACTGAACCTGTGTGTGTGTGTGTGTGTGTGTGTGTGTGTGTGTGTGTGTGTGGGGTGTGTGTGTGGAGACTCACCTCTCTGTGCGAGATGTCCATGAGAACAGCGAAGCAGGTCATATGGTAACACTGGCAACTGATGTGTGTGCTGTTTCTAAACACGACTTCACAGCCCTTGGAGGACCATGCTCCAGCCCCGCCCACTCTACAATCATCATCATCATCATCATCATTAAAAGGCCTTTTCAAATCATGCAAGGACGCACACAACCAAAAGCCATCTCTCTCTCCATCTCTCTCACACAAACACGCACAGATACAAAATGAATGCACAGCTGTTCAAATGTCTTTTATCCTATGGCAATGTTTTTATCTGAATCCATTAACAATATCATATATATATAAAAAAAATAAAAGGAACTGCGCTTCACACCATGCTGGAATGTTTGATGTTTTACTGCCTTGTGATATTGAACCATGTTCTCATATCTAAAGTGCTCTGTTGGACACAGTGAGTGGTTCTTCACGGTATGGTGAGGCTTTGTGTGTTGGAGACTTAGCTACCTTTCCTCTGTATGTGTCTCTGGTCAGTGCTACTACTGTCATATTAAAATGTTGCTACACTGGGGGTTTCTCCTGCTGTCATCACCGTCACTAATACAATGACACATCTGAACTTGAATTCTTGTAAAGCTGCACTAAGCTGACTAACTAAGCTGAATTCCTACATGTACCTGGTGGGGGCTTCATTGCGTGCATGCGTGTGCGTCTGAAATCAAAATGCATTTTATTTACACAGTGCTTTTTACAACACGTCACAAAGCAGCTTTACAAATGTCCAAGTCCAAGCCCCCAGTGAACAAGCGAAGGTGACTATGGCAAGGAAAAACTCCCCAGAGCATGAGAAAGAAACCTGGAGAGGAACCAAGAGGGCCCATCCTCCTCTGGCCAACAACAGTCACTAAAATAATTAAAATATTAAAATGAAAAAATAAGCAATTAATAAATAAGCAATTTCTAGAAGTCCTAGTCTTGTCCAAATGGGGTGCATGTGTCAGAAACCCATCCTGCAAGAGTATGTCCATTAAGGGCAACAGAGAAGTTGTGTGTTTTTGTGTGTGTGTGTGTGTGTGTGTGTGTGTGTGTGTGTGTGTGTACACTTACACAATAGAATGGTTCCAGAACACACAGATGGGTTTAGAGCGCTCCTCAGTGGTGACGAGGCGGAACTGCACTGTGATTGGTTTATCCAGCGCGTGCTGCACCAGCTCCTCATTGTCATGCACCGTAATGCTGACCACTGGGGTGTTGATGACCGGTCGCTTAGGAACCCTACACAAACACGTGCATGCATACGCAGACACACACACTTGACATGAGTCCAGCATGACAATGGAGATACAGAGGATGAGGAGGCCCTTGACATCAGCAGACACGTCTCCACACCTCCAACATCATCGCTCTGCCAGTAAAGTCATAAACGTTTAGAGAGAGAGAGAGTGAGAGAGAGTGTGCGTGTGTACCTGATGCTCTGCCTGTCCATGTTGTATCTCGGAGGGAGCAGTGTGGCTAGGCTGTATTGGTGTGTGTGTGTGTGTGTGTGTGTGTGTGTGTGTGTGTGCGCGCGTCTACCTGAGGCTCCGCTTGTCTGTGTCGTATCTCGGAGGGAGCAGTGTGGCTAGGCTGTGGAAGATGATGACGCTGGCAATGGCGTTCTGCTTACGCTCATCAGGGTGCCGCCTCTTCCGACTGACAGACTGGTTCCTACCAACCTCCGGGATTAGCTCAACATGCTGTCGATGCCCTCTGACCTCAGCAGCGGGGATGAAGACAGAGTCAGGTAGAGTGACGGCTGTCTCGAGGTCGAGGGGGCGGGGTCCACGCAGTGACTGGTAGCGGGGAAGTTTGGCGCCCGCAAAGTTCATCTTATCCAAGCGATCTATGGAGATGACTGCATAAACACACACGCATCCATCAGCCATCACGCTGTGCTGGGAGAGAGTGTGTGTGTGTGTTCTCTCACCTATGTTGGGTGTGACGATGGTGAAAGGGTTGAGGTAGGTCTTCCTCATGTTCTGGGCGAGCGTGTGTGTGTACTCCTCTAGGTGGTGGAGCAGAGAGGCTGTTCCTCCCTCCACCTGCTGGATCAGCTCCCAGTGAGAACGCACTTCAGCAGACAGGATCTCACTGGTGACACGCATCAGGTGCTACACACACACACACACACACACACACACACACACACACACAATTGTATAGTGCCAAAGTCATATGACAACTCCTTGACAGCTCTGCCCTGATCTTCACTGACAACACCCATAAACCACTGGGCACTATGGTAACACTGTATTGACCCTCTGCACCAGAGATGTGTATCAATAATGTGTATTCCATGTGCAGGTGGACCAGGGTGGAGGGGAGACATTACGGGCCATTTGATACTCACACTGGCATAAATGTTGCATGAGGGCAAGGAGATAAAGCTTGTTTATACCTACTGCAGATGCTGGACCATCAGAGCTGGGGTGATGCTCTAGGGCAAAGCTACTCAATCAGTAAGGCGGGAAAGTTGGTGGGCTTTTTAAAAGATTTTGTGTGTGCCTTTGTGTATATGGGGAGGGATCGTGTGATCGAAAATGATTATGTGAGTATGGCTCTATTCACGTGAGGTAATTGTCCTTAGTCTAGTTATTTCTGTCTTGAAGGAACCTCAGGAAGAACATGATGGCCCAATGGACTCAGGACACAGTTCAACTGATGGCCCTCAATGTCTTTGACTCACATTGCAGCCCCATCATAAAACCTGTCCACACTGTCAGAAGAGACAGACCAAGTGTTTCCAAATGCCAGTGGGCTGCCAAAAGTACAATATAAAAAGTGCCCTTTTAATTATGGTAGTCACTTCCTGATCCTTGAGGTGTGTTGATCAGAATGTGCCTTCCATCAATACTGCCAAGACAATTGGGAAAATTACACATTCTCCAAAATTAATTTGCAATTTCTTTCCTTCTATTGCCCTGCTCTGTTTGGGTCCTTCATGAATTGCAGAATTGAATTGAATTGTATGCCCTATAGCCTTGCACGTCTTTGATGTTACTTTGCATGCCATGGAACATCCTAACTTCTAACTGGCACCAATACTTTGCTGGGATCCCCTAGAAGGTTAAAGTTACAGCCAACATTTTCTGTCAAATCCACTGGAGCACTGTGACTTCCATGTTTCTAGTAGGGGCCAACAAAATGTAATAAATCATGACCGGCATTCTATTAGAAGAATCTAAAACTGATTCTCCTCGTCAATGTTGCACATTTGTTGAATGAGCATGCTAAATTCACCCTGCTGCCTCCGTGTAGTGTTTAAAGGACGTACATACCATGGCCGTCTGTCAGATCCTTTTATTCATTGACCAACAACAATTGCCTTCTAATGAGCTCTAAAATGTTTGACATCAGTGTGTTGATTCTGTTTAATTTTTTCCTGGCTTACTGTGTGAGGGAAACCTTAGTGAGCAGCTTTGCTCCACAGTGCCACCCAAGTTCTGGCTTCAAAGTACTCAGTCACCAGGAACAGGGGTACAAAAGGTGAACATAGAGCTATGTGGACGGTCTGGCAGACACATGCTTAAATGAGCCTTTCCTGTTACTTCTCTCCAAACTGGCACACCAACCATCTCATCTGTAGTTATGTCTTTGAGCTTTATGGTGCATCAGCATCCTCAATATAAACCATGCCATACACATCAACCTCCAACTCATACAAAACGCAACAGAGGTTATGTGAGTCAGAGAGAGAGAGAGAAGTAATCCCTTCTGATGTACTGATATTCACTACATGGTGTGTAGTGCATCTCATGCCTGCCACGCGTTTGTTTCAAGAACAGAACAATTCCCCCTTCCACTGCTTAGTGGTACAGTCCAGAACGATCCAGAAGCTTTGAGAACATCCAGAACAGAGGGAACGTTTTATTCCCTCTTTAGGAAAAGGTCATTTAGGTAAAATAGCTCAAGTCGGGGGGGGTTTAGTTGTGTTTAGAAAAGGCACAAGAATAGAAAGGAATAAAATGGTCATCATCTGTTACACAGGCTGGCTCATGTGCGCGCGTGTGTGCGCACATGTGTGTATTTATAACGTGTATGTTTTTAAGTGGACGTCCTGAGTAGCGGCTAGGATGAAGCCCTGCTGCAGGTGTGTATATGTGCGCGCATGCATGTCTGTGTGTGTGGCCGTGTACCTCGTTGAAGTGGACGTCCTGAGTAGCGGCTAAGCTGAAGCCCTGCTGGCTGCTCTCATGCTGTAACAGAGCCTGTGTGAGGTGGTAGGCGATGCGCACGTCACTGCCGTAGTACGAGTGTGTGTGCAGTGTAGCGTTATACAGCATCCCTGCAGTCTGCTGCACCTTACTGGAGTCCAGCACAGACCAGTTATGAGCCACCTGCTCTGACTGGTGGGCGAAAGAGAGAGAGAGAGAGAGAGGCATTACTCAATCCTGTCAATCGGAGCGACACCTGGGAATCATGGTGGTGTGTCCTGGCACATGCATTCAGTTGTCCTGTGTGGCAGTGTGGGAAGCAGTTTGAAAAGATGGTGCACCCTCATCCACCCTCTGCTCTCCATCACTGGTAGCGACTGTATGACAGCCGCACAAGCCAGCCAGCCGGAGGGAATTTGCATGATGACCAAAACAGTAACTAAACAGAGGAAGCACCAAGTGTCTGAGTCGCTGGACAAATGCCATTACATTAAATTCTAATGTATTTATTTAGCACTTCTGAACATGCAAGCCAGAGCGGACAGTGCCTCCTTCAGGCCTAAGGAAGAAACGTCTGGGGGGGACCAGACTCAAAAGGGAACCATGCTACTTTAAGTCACACTGAATAGCACTGTGCATAGAAAAGGAATAATAGTATTGAAATAAATGGAAATATGACACAAAAATTAAATAAGTTAAAAATGATAGTCTGATAGTCTTGGGTAATAAAAGTTTAGTATATTAATCTTGTACTATATGGTATTGGTATAACCTGTGGTATGGCTTCTGCTACTCATTTACTATTTGCATATGAATGTTGTTCACATTACTGTGAATAATATCTCATTATCTCGCTCCAAAATACCAAACATACCTCAGCCATACACTAAAGTCCAGGGTTCGGGAGGGGTGGCAGAGAGCCAATCAGAAGGTGTAGGACATACACACGTGTGTGCGCGTGCTCACCAGTGGTTTGAGCTTAGAGAAGGTGAGAGAGGTGCAGTTAAAGAGATTCGGGGGCAGCCATCCCTTATGTTCATCACAGTGTCTGATCGCCGTGCCTGGGGGAGGGGGAGAGGTCATCAATAATATCATTATCGCATCGTTTCTAATACAAACAAGGGGCGATCATCTAAACCTAAGCTTATCTGGCACCTTGCTGAACCTCTGACCCACATGGTGACAACCTGACATACAGCTGTCACGACCCTGCATCACCTTGGGAACTGCCCAGGGCGCCCATATTTAAACCCGCCACAGCTTAGCACTAGCATGTACACGCGCGCATGTGTGTGTGAGAGAGAGATTTCTGCCCAGCTAAACAGACATTCACATTACTGAGATCAGCGAACGTTATAAATTCAGTTATATAATCGAAAAAAAACCAAAAAACTACATGGACAGACACAAGACATAGAACATCACTTTCATGGATTGAAAATGAAATATGTGTCAAGCTGACATGAGTGAATAATTCTGAGCACGCTGGGGTGAGAAGCGGCCGTGGACGCGCTTACCCACAGAGCCTTTAGGGCACGGCACCGCTGCTGGGAGCCCAAACTTGGTCCTGGGCCACCAGATCCCTGCCTCAATCGCCTGGGGACAGCTGTCATAGATCACTGAAGTGTGAGTGTGAGAGTGTGTGTGTGTTGGGGGAGAGAATAGATAGATAGAGATTAATGGAGAAAGAATAGAGGTTAGAGCAGCAATGGTTTCATTAATGAAAGGTTTATTTCCAGTTAATGAACAGTTTAGCAAACTCTAGCACTTATTATTTATTGGACTTATTGTTTAAGATAGATGTATTTATGCATTTTTAATTTTATACTCCTAGGTATCAGCACTGATCCCTATATTCTACAGTATTCTAGTTCATTGGTATATTTGACTCTAACCTACTGTACTGTACTAGGATGTATTCTATGAGTAAATGACAAAGCACTTTTGTAATTCGCTCTGGTTAAGAGTAAAATGTAAATGTAAAACGTAAATGTTTAGCAACAACGCAGAATTAACCAAATCATCAAACCCAGGCTTGTTCAGTAAACTGACGAATGTTTCTGTGGTGACCTCTTACCTTCACAGCCGTTTGGCGAGACCTCAGCAAAGGGGTTATCACAGCGGTCGCACTGCTGACCTATGACCCCAGGCTTACACTGACACTGTCCACTCTCACGGTCACATGCCCGAGAGAAAGAACCCACGGAATAACAGTCACACAGCAAACACACCTGACTGCCCAATGGCCTGTAATGGTTATCCTACACACACACGCGCACACACAAACAACCCCCAAAAGCACATACACATGTACACAAAGAGACAAAGGTTATAAAAACAGACGTACAGGAAGCCATACTGGCTTCCTAATATACTGGATAAAACTCACAGAGTGCTATGCCACCTGACAGCCTTCTACAGAGCAAACATGAAATGTCAATTTACACCACTACTGAGCAAAAACTACAGGAGGCCGAGTGTGTGGACACACATACACAAGCGCGCACACACCCTCACACACGCACCCCACAGGGCGGCTTAGCTCCTACTGGTTGCTAAGCATCCTGTGCTCACAGAGGGCCGCATGCTGTGCAGTGCACCAGTAGTTCATTAGAACACATTAATCCGGAAAAGGTGAACTTTTCCAGCGTCTAATGATTCACAGGTAATGGTCGACAGTAAGCCAACACTGGCCTTGTTAAGGCAACATCTTTCACCTGTGTAAACTTCGAGCTCCCACAGCACAAAGGTTGAATACTTATGCAAACAGCATTTTTCGGTTAGTTTGGAAGCAAATCTGTCTCAACAGATTTTGAAATGTAAAAGTCTTTGAATTTTTAGCACTGATTTTTATTTATTTTTTTTTATTCAGATCTCAAAAATCTAAAAATTCAGATTAAACATCTGGAACATAAAGGATAAGAAATCAGTTCCATCCCAAATCAAACCAACATCCAACCAAGTTACACTCCACTGGCCATATGACTGACACATAAGATTACAGACTGTCATCTATGACCACCAACCCCAACAGTGACACTTGTGTCTTTTGCAATGTTTGTTTGTGTCGGTATCACATGATATGAATTCATTTCAAGCAACAAAATATGACAACACAAAATATTTAATTTGTTATTCAGATAACTTTGGTGACTTTTTTACTGGGGTTGAAGTCCTTTGCAATGGCTCTGTTCATTAACTGAGCAAGTCTGACCTAAATGACATCATCTTATAGAACAGCTCAACATTGGGTTTTGTGTGTTCGTGTGTGTGCGTTACCTTGCAGCGACATTCTCCGCTGGTCTTGTTGCAGTCTGAATCAAAGCCTTTATCAGTGAGACAGTTGCAGGGGCCACACGTCTTATGACCCCACCAACCCCGTGGGCATGGCAGGTCAGTCCTGATTGATTGCACAAACACACACCCCCATGAAGTACACGCGCACACGTGCACACGCAGTAAATAACTGATGTTTAATTATTTTTATACTCTTCGAATATAAACTAAAAAAAAGAATACGTTTTAATAATTACCTAATAATTTAAATAATGATTAAATGATTTCTCTCACTTTTTCTCGCAGTACCGGCCGAAGTAATTACTGTGACAGTTGCACACATAGCCATGTGCAGAGTTTGGCTTCATGCTGCAAACTGATTGGTGCTCGCAGGGGTTCAAAGTGCATGCATCAGTACAGTTGTTGCCATAGTAACCTGACACACACAAACATAACATGGGGAGAACTCTTCAAAGGACTAGCGTCAGTCACTTGTTACACCAACATCTTGAAACTCATTCAGGAAAAAAGGAAATTCAAGAAATAAGTTGGATGTGGTTAGATGTTGCAGTACATCCAAATATAACTTATTTAGTTTAAAAAAAACAAAAAACACCACAGACACACACACCTGGATGACAGAAGCAGGTGTAACTGTCCCAGAGGTTGGTGCAGTAGCTGTGGGCAGGGCAGGGGTTGGAGGAACAAGGGTCAGGCAACCGGCAGCCATCTGTCACATTTTGCCTCTGAGCCTGTGACGCACTCAGAGAGCCGGAACCCATCGCGAACTCCCCTACACTCAGACCCTGAAGATATAAGCACACACACCACGCACACAACCACCACACAGATTATAATATAATTTTAAAAAACAAATAAACCGCAATAAAACCGTTAAACCATAATAAAAATATGGAGTGAATGACACCAACGACACGCTGTCTGTGTGTGTGTGTTTTTCTGAAGATGATATCTTACCTGTATGCACCCAATGAATCCATGTGACACACTGTTGCTGCCGGCGGCGATGCCTCCAACACTCAGAGTCTCCAGCTTCACACCCTTTAGTTTACTATCCACCTCCATAGAGGACTACACACACACACACACACACACACACACACACACACACACACACACACACACACACCAGCTTTTCTCTTATTACTGCCGTGTTTGTTGGATTGTAGTGGCCAGCGTTTCTCCACACCACTCAACTTCTTCCTCACTTCCAGGATTACGGTTCATTCTGGTCTCATGTGTGTGAGTGACAGAGCTGGTGTAGTGAAGCGGTCGTGCGCTCACCGTATACAGGCCGTGATCTAGACTCAGCACTGCCCGGAGCTGCAGGGCAGCTGCGCCGGCTCCCCCTGGTGGCCAGCCGAGGTCCAGCCGCAGGTGGTACCACGCACCATCGTCAACAGAAGCCTCCTCCACTCGAGACACTGCAGAGTCTTCACTATGGTGAAGCAACATCACTACGCTGCCCTCTCGCACCTGGGGGGAGGAGAGAGATTTTTGCTATCTGTCGGATACCGATTTGATAATGTAAGCGATAATAAATGAACAATTTATTATCTAGTTTAAAAAACTAATTATAGTTTAAAAAACAAAACTCATCTGTAGTTTATTAACCAGAAGTAGAAATTCATCTGCTTCTGTAAAAGGTCATTTCAGCCCACTTGCCTCAGTGAATAGCCCACCTGCTCAAACCGTATTATACTCTAATTCATGTTGGAGAGTATTATCAAAATCCTCTATATGGAGCTTCCCTCAACACTGGAGCATTTGGCTCACTCTTTAGAGGTCAACAGCATAAATTTGGTAGCAGTTGTAAAAACTTTACACAAAATAATATGGACTGAACTGAACGGTGCTCAAGGCACATCTCCAGCAGGGGGTGCTCCTATCCTCTTAACCATGAGTGGTGCTGAGAAATCCACCTGTATCTAAACCCATGCTGGCAGGCACAATGAACTATAGCATTATTCCACTGAGATAAGTGGTGTGTGTGTGTGTGTGTGTGTGTGTGTACCTCTATGGTAAAGTTATGATGTTGGCTAGTCGTCATGTGGAGAATAGTGGAACTTCGTTGGCGTGTGCGAAACATCAGCTCCAGGTGCCAGGGAACTGTTACCACGACAGCCACATTACTCCATAACAAAATGCTGTTACCTTGGAAACGTTGAGGGTTGGGCATCACTGCAACAGATCAGGCAAAAATAGTCAATGAAAGACGGACAGACAGCCGGACAGACAGACAGAGAGAGAGAGAGAGAGAGAGAGAGAGAGAGGACAAAGTTCTATAGTTGCCAGGAGACAGTCACTGTGTGATACTGTTGCTGTGTTGTCTTAAGGCACTTGAGTTGGCTCAGAACATTTTCAACTGCTTGCGCACACACACACACACACTACAGGAAGGTTTCCCCCATGCTATTCTCCATTTGTCTTTTCACACACATACAGAACATCCCATAATAATCAGCAGGGAATGACATCAATAATGCAATGCAGCAGGATCTCACACACTCTCACTCTCTCTCTGTCTCTCTCTCTCATCTTGGGACCTGTAGGGAGGTGGGTTCAGTCAGTTGGGCTTTAGCTAAATGTTAGGAG
This sequence comes from Electrophorus electricus, assembly GCF_041902795.1. Classification (NCBI taxonomy): domain Eukaryota; kingdom Metazoa; phylum Chordata; class Actinopteri; order Gymnotiformes; family Gymnotidae; genus Electrophorus; species Electrophorus electricus. Next base: position 18,242,118 of record NC_137518.1, on the reverse strand, counting down.
CAGAGAACCCTGCCAATTCTGCTTCTGAACTCTCAACATTCCGCCCACACCCAAACCCCCCCAGCTCCTCACACTCCCCACCCTCGTCTACACCCCCATCTTCCCTCCACCTCCACTCTGCCACCTCACATCTGTACCTCTCTCTCCTTCTCTTCGCTCCCTCCTCTGTATTTAGCTGTTTTATGGTGTCATGCTTTTGGCATTACAGACACTCTCCTATTTCCACCTTTTCCAAGTTTCCCTCCTCAAATTCACACACTACAAACTACTTAGTTTGTCCGTGCAACAACATGCACACGAGCGTACATATACGTACAGGTACACACACTATTCTACTTAAAATGTACACTAATCTAATTATATTACAACACCCCCTGACACACACACACACACACACGGATATCTACCCCAGGCATGCTCAATCACCTCAGGACAGCACCAAGCATCACAGAGCTCAGTGTAGCTTTATTTCAGCAGGAATACAGAAACCTTACACCTCCATTACACCACACACACACACCTCCATTACACCACACACACACACACACACACCCCGAACCCACACACCTCCATTACACCACACACACACCTCCATTACAGCACACACCCCCCCAAACCCACACACACCCCCAAACCCACACACCTCCATTACAGCACACACACAGCCCGAACCCACACACCTCCATTACAGCACACACACACACCCCGAACCCACACACCTCAATTACAGCACACACACCCACCCACACACCTCCATTACAGCACACACACACACACACACACACACACACACACACACACACACACACACACACACACACACACACGTCACCTGGGCTGGGGTTTCTCACCTTTGTCACACATCCTCCCTCCAAACCCTAAGGGGCAGTCACACCTGAAGGAGCCCCAGAGGTTCACACAGGCTCCACCATTCAGGCAGGGGTTATTTATGCAGAACTGCCTCTTTGCTGAACATCCTGGGAAAATAGTTAGGTTATTGCAGAACGTCATACACACACACACACACACACACACACACACACACACACACACACACACACTATCACTTATCTCTGTGATCCCAGTTACCTACAGCCATTGGTACAGCTACACTAGAAAGCAAGCTAAAGATTAAATCAGGTATATAAGGGCGTTTGGAGTCACACATGAGGGTAAGTGTGTGTGTGGCTTTGTGTGAGTGCGCCTGCGCGCTAGCTCCCCCACCTGGTAGAGTGCCATTATTAGCGATATAGGCAGCCATGTCAATGGACCTGCTGTCGACACGCAGGTCCTTCATGCAGCCCACAAACTGCCGGTTGTGAACGGGGAAGTCCTCCGGCAGGCGGGGCACGCCTCCCAGCAGCAACGGACCGGTCAGATCCAGAGATCTGGGCGCAGTGCGATATTCAGTTCAATCCCTTGCATTTATATTTTGTGTTTGTAGCACTCATAGCTATAGACACCGACACGACGACACCCCTTCACATGCCATTTATCGCCTTGTGGATATCATTAGGCGTATTTATGTATTTATTCCACGAAAGCACAGTCCAAACCCCAAAGAACATAAACGCAACATGGACATGCTGTAGTAACGTCAGACGTCTTAGACTAGAGACAGGGTGTCCTTACTTCTTTGAACCTGATTGGCTGCCCTGAGCAGAGCACGAGTAGTTGCTGATCACATGACCAAATCGGAGAGCCACTGATGTATCGCAGTTGTCCACTGTCACCACGACGACCTTATGATCTGATGGACCCTGGGGAAGGCCTACCTGGTTCAGAATGGGCTAGACAAGCAGAGAGAGAGAGAGAGTCAGTATTTAAGCCCATAACTCAGATTACCATGGATGTTGGGGGTAGGAGCATGCATAAATCAGTCAGGGAAGTGTATAATCAGCTCTGATTCTAGCATGACACACACACACACACACATGACCTCACCTCACTTCCTCCATCTATCACAACCCCACAGTGAATCGCCCTCTCTCTACCCACATGGCCCCACTGAACTATGATCCGCTTCAACCTTTGCACTCAGGCAAACAGGACATACATCCAGCACAGTCCAGAACTGACTGGCTCCGCTTCTAGAACAATCCTACTGAAACTTGCCACAGCTTCAGTTCTGCTGTTCTTCTGGAAAGAACAGCTTCTCTGCACAGCTGCACATACTTGACTGAAGGTTTGCTGAAGGTTCAAGAGCTCCAGCAATGCCCTGTTCGCTCAGCTGGCTCAGCTGTGGCGGCACTGTCAGACTAAAGAGGACTTGGAGGGATCCAAGATGGGAGTGAACCATGTGCAGCAAGCAAAACACCATTCCATGTTACAAGGAGCAGAGGACGCCATCTTCAATCCAGACTGAACTGCCCTGCTAATAACGGATCCAGCAGAAATCCACTAAAAGACTGCTAATGTAATGAATTTCTCCACTGGCCAAACACTGCAGACTTCCCATAATTCTCTCTCTGGCGTTCACATGTGCTCTCTAAGAAATTTCTTTTGTTGGCTGGCTAAAAATAACTGCAATGACCATTTCTTTGAAGATCGAGAAGCGCACATAAACCCTTCATTATTTTCCAGGCCATCAATTCAAGTGGAATAAAGAACATATTCGAAGCGTGGGTGGCGTTTATCTGAGAACTCTGCAGTAGTGCTAGAACTGGTGGTCACAGAGAGTGGCCTGCACTTCCCACAGTGCACGTCAAACGTGAACCTAAAGGGCTCGCAAAAACAACCGCAACCAAATCCAGCATACACACCCGGTATAAGGCTGAAACTGGGGTTGAGATCCTGACCCCGCCCCGCTTAGTAAAGGCCTGTGGGTGCACAATCAGGACACTGATTCTGAAAAATGTTTTTTTTAAATCAAACCCAAGAGCAGGACATAACAGTAGATTTTCTTAACAGAACGACAATTTAGCATCAACAAAAGACCTTTTACACACACACACACACACACACACACACACACACACACACACACACACACACACACGAGTGGGGGAGGGACAGAGAGTAATGATCTCGTCAATAAGGGTCATGACCTTTTTTCAATGAGAACTGTCAAGTTTTACACACGCACGCACACATGCACACTCGCACGCACGCATGCGATGGCAGGTAATAAACTAAAGGCTGAATGGTAGAGCAATGCTCCCTGCTAGGCCTCCGCCTCTTTCTCTCCATAAACTCCATGTAAGATGTGTGTGTGTGTGTGTAAGGCAGTGTGTTTAATGTGTGGTTGTGAGTAATGCTGTGTGTGTGTGTGTGTGTGTGATTATTAACAATACTTTGAAGGTACTTAGAAGGGATGTTAGACTCCATGAAGATGCTACAATATGGGTCAATGGATAAACACAAATGCGCACACACACACACACACACACACACACACACACACACACACACACACACAGTCTCTCTCTCATTCTCTGCTCTTGGACATGAATTCCACTGCGTTCTAGTGTCTGATCTGATTCCAGATGTACAATCCACAATCATATAGTTTAAATTCATGCACCTAATTTAGAACTCAATGTCCATTTTAGGAATCAGGTATGTGATGGGCTGAACACATTCTTTGCCTGTGCAGCAAAGAATAACGCCCCCTACCGCACTGTGCCCCACACCTCCTCACAGAGAGGGGGGGGGGGGGGGGTATACCCCCTACCCTGTATGTGATCCTGTCTGAGACCCTGGGGACAGGTCCAGCTTGGCCCGCCTGAATGGCCCATAGAACAGGAACCCTGTGTCATTCACTTTTGAACAGAAGTGATGTGGAGAATGCAGGAGAGGCTGCACTGCAGCTAGGTCCCTGTGTCGTATGACTAATGTATTCGCCAGGCTCTGTTCTGTAGGCTGATGCTTTACTAATTTGCCCAGCACAGGGGAACAGGTTTCTAATGCTGCCACCAGTGGCAAACAAAAACCCCACAATCCCGGCCTGTTTCTCACACACACACACACACACACACTCACTCTTCCTCTTTCCCCCTCACACACATACACACACTCACTCTGCCACCTTCACTCACTGTCACACTCTGACGAAGCCCACACTTCAGATCCTGATCAGTGCATAGCTGTGTGTGTGTGTGTGTGTGTGTTTTCACTCATCAGTGGTTTTTTTTTTACCTCATCAGTCAGGGCTGTTGGCTCCAAATGACCCGGAACTTGTGTGTGTGTCCTAAGCTGCAAACACGGCTGTCGGTTCTCATCAGTAAGTACATGTTTACCTATAGGGCCACGTTAAACAGGCCTCTGTCTGTCCACCCTAGTGGCAGGGAATCATGGGAATATCAGATCACCTTTGACCTGCAGTGTCAGAAACATGGCACAGCAGAGGGAATCAGTGTGGTTGTGAATCATATGATTGACACGAGCACCATGGCAACCCCCCCCCCAGGCCAGGCCAGTACGCCAGTGTCTCTCATCTGCTCGCCGCGTTTCTGTTCCTCTTATTTCATTTCCACTTTTCTCAGCATGTGTGTATCGTGTGCGTGTTTGAGCTGTTCCTGCTCTGAGGCTGCTGTACTCACCAGTAATGGTCCCAAGTTAGACAGAGCCAAGCACAAAAATCCACCGCCCACACACGCTAGACACGCAAACCGTATTCAACCTCTGGGCCAATCAGGTGAGAGACACTCAGTGCTGTTGTGTTGAGCCTGGCCAGGCGCACGTTAGCTATACCATGCAGTCCGGTTCACTTATTCAGGATTCCATAGTGTGTGGAGGGTTGAGTGTTAGTAGGAAGTGGTAGCGTGTGTAGCTGCGGCTCTGCAGCCTGCTCGTGTACTTCTGTTGCCTGGATCCCTTTACCCGTTTTAACTCGTTTGAGGGGCTGCTGTGCATCATGCCAACATGGAAGCGAGGGAGAGGTGATTCCAGCTCGGTCTGGACACAACTACACATGGGGGCAGAGGTGGTATAATCAAGCTAGCGAGCAAAAGCCTAATCAGCACTGGAGCACAACAAATGAAGCACCCCCCACACACACACACGTGAGCGAGAGATCCATGTATCGTCCCTTATACCGTTTACTTTACCGGGCTTCACGAATCTTTTCGAAGATTTGACCAAATCACTCCCTATGAGCCTGAGATGCTAAAGCATCTGTAATGGGCGATTATCATTTTATTCCCTTACATGTTTTTGCGCCTGTTCAGAACACAACTGAAAACCTCCCCCGACTTCAGCTACTTCTAGCATGTGTGGGTTTGTGTGTGTGTGTGTGTGTTTTGTGTGTGTTGTTCTGGCGTCAACCCCACATGCCTCCGTTATCATTCACACTGAATAGAATGCCCACACTCAGGGCGTTACCTGGCAACAGCATTCTGATGCAAAGTAACTTCCTGAATGGAATGAAATGTCACATCCTGTGAACTGTGTGTTGTGTGTGTGTGTGTGTGTGTATGTGTGTGTGAGAGTGAGTTTGTAAGAGTAAGAGAAAGAGGGGGAGAGAGAGAAAGTTTTAAATGGGAACATGGTTTTGTCTGCCCGTCTCCACTAATTCATAGTGAATTAAAAATAGACTTTAGGGAGCAGAGCCATATTTGTTGTCTCTGGCCAGAGCTCATTCACACAAACGCCCTCACACACACACACACACACACACACACACACACACACACACACACACACACACACACACACACACACACACACACACACGCAAGCCCTTACACTATTTCATGTATTCTCATTCCTTACCATTTGTCTCACTGATTCTACTCAATGTGTGTGTGTGTGTGTATGTGTATGTGTGTGTGTGTGTGTGTATGTATGTGTGTGTGTGTGGCACTCACCTTGTTGTAATAGTGCACATGAACCATGTGCCACTGGCCATCACTGACCCCACCTGGGATGAAGGGTGATACGGTTGTCTTGGTTTCGCCTGTGGGGGTCATAAGACCAGGTAAGGTCTTGCTAGCCCTAAATGATCTCTTTAGGAAAAGTGCATGGCCAGCCCGAGGTCAAATTACGCAGATTTAAATGAAAGCTCAGTATCAGTCAGTTACTATAGTGACTATAGTGACCTGGTTAAGCTATTAACTGTAACCTGAGCCGCATGACTACAATTCCAAAACTCCACATGCATTTCAGAACTTTAGTGTTTTCCTTCATGTACTCCATGACAAACACTCCTGTTCACATGGACCTCTGCTGTTCCAAGAACAAGAGGGTGGTTTTCACACTTCAATAGTACACCATGGCTTCAATGTGGAGTGGACACACATCTCTGCCTCCTGCATCTAAATAGGTAAAAAACACACACACACACACACACACACACACACACACACACACACACACACACACACACACACACACACACACACACACACACACACACACACTACAGGGTCAGGCCAAACGCTCATAGCTAACTGTCCTCTGTTACCTGCTGAGAAGGTGAGCTGGATCTGCTCGTTAACAATCTCCATGGCAATGAAATCATGTTTCTGGTTGAAGCGGCCGTTATAGAGAAGCAGGCCTCTGGGTTCTCTGGTGGAGAATCTGTGAACACAATTTCAGAGACATCGTTTCTAATGTCATTTATTATTTAACTGATGAAATGACCCTGGCCCAACATAGAGCAAGTTATTAGGACCTCAGACAATCTAAAAGGACAGTTCCAATTCTGCATGCCAAATAAGCACAGTGGGTGTGTGCCTGGGTGTGTCTGCCATGTGTGGCGAAGGGGCTGTGTTTGGTTGTGTGTGAGACAGAAATGTATTAGGCTGACTGTGTGTGGGGGGGGGGTGCATTGGGCTGTGTGGAGCTGGAATGTATTGGGCTGTGTTTGTGCGGTGTTGGAGTACTGGACTGCTGTGTGTTTGTAAGGCTGGAGTGTATTGTTCTGTGTATGTGTGTGGGTCTGGGGGTGTATTGGGTTGGCTGTGTGTGTATATATGTGTGTGTGTGTGTGTGTGTGTGTGGGGGTGTGTGTGTGTGTGGGGGGGGTTGGTGTGTATTGGGCTGTGTATGTGTGTGTGTGTGCGTGTATGTATGTATGTGTGTGTATGTATGTGTATGTATGTGTGTGTGTGGGGGGTTGGTGTGTATTGGGCTGTGTGTGTGTGTGTGTGTGTGTGTGTGGGGGGTTGGTGTGTATTGGGCTGTGTGTGTGTGTGTGTGTGTGTGTGGGGGGTTGGTGTGTATTGGGCTGTGTATGTGTCAGTGAGCGGGTGAGCCCATTTAAATTTAATAGCTTTTTAACAATGAACCAAAGCAGCGGTAACGGAACCAAGTTTAGCAAATCCCGCCTGCGCGCACGCGCGCACACACACACACACACACACACACACACACACACACACACACACACACACAGCCAAATACATACATTCCAAAACAAAGAAGCAAATAAGGAGCACAGAAACCAAATCCTGGACGCCCTAGCCGCACAACTGCTCAAAAACCAGCACAACTACACACCACTGGCCCTCTACACAACAACGGCACATGAGGAAATTAAGTGTACATCAGGAAGAGCAACATGCTCCCTCGCATATGGGAGCAGAGGAAGGCAGCATGGTCAGACTCAGCGAATGAGAGACAGATTTAACGAGTCAGATCAAACACGCACCACTGCACGCACACACACAGCAGAGCCTGTCTACTAGAAAGCAGGGGTGGGTGTGAGAGAGAGAGAGAGAGAGAGAGAGAGAGAGTGTGTGCATGAGCAGTAAAGGGTAGGGAGGAGACGACTAATTTGTCAATCACAGCACAAAAAACCCGATGCCTGAATAAAAATAGGCACACGTCCTACATCCCAAACTCCACCAACAGAAGACAAAAGATAAACTGAGAGACCAAGAGACTGAGGGAAGAGACAGAAAGCACTACAGAATGTGACTCTGTGCTTCAACGCTGTGCATTAATGCACTGGTGCACACAGTGTTCCTCCTGGCTTCGACACACTCTCCCAGGACACCACCAACCTCCATCACCTCCACCCAATCCAAACGACACCCCCCCACCCACAGGCTCAGATGGCATCTGCCTCCATAATCATATTCAGGTCTCACCTTCGCACTCCAGGAAACAAACATCACCACCATCAGATCTGCACCACAGTGATGTGAGCAACCAGTAGCCCATTTAGACCAGAGCCCCAATGCAGAGTACACACACCCCCCCCAATATACACGCTACAACACACTTAAATATACAAGCTACCATTCGCCCCACAATACACACCTTCACACACATTTATAATTCTAATCTTTGATGGGTACTGCCATGGATTTGTGTGAAGTAATTATTTCATCTAATAAAAGGAAAGCCACAATCCGTACAGTGCGCAGCCGAACCAGTCCAACATTTTCATCTTTCCATCACCATTACAGAACATTTGGTCCCTGAGGAGTTCTAAATATATGCCCATGCACACACACGCAAACGTGCGCACACACACACCCACCACATTCTGCTCCCTCACCAGAGGGAGCAGCAGCTCTAAAAGGCATAAATCATAAAGGGGACAGGAGATGATGATGATGATGATGATGTAGATAAAAGGAGGAAGAGGGAGTGCAGGAGAGGGGGACAGAAACAGATAAAGGGGTTGTTGTGATGAGGAGCATTGTGGAATCACAGGGAGATGACCGTGAGAAATGGGCAGAGGAGAAATGTTCTGTGGCATCACCATGGGCACTATGCTTTTGACCTAGTTACTGAAGAGACTAATCACCCATTAGGGAGTGGTCTTGCACACGCGCACACACACACGCGCACACACACGCGCACACACACGCGCACACACACACGCGCACCTGCAGCAGCTACAGCCCATAGTGGCACATTTCCCAAAGGAGCTCAGTGTTTATGTTTCTTGGTTAAAGCCGACTACCTGCAGTGTGAAAACTGACAGGAAGCACTGCACACACACTGGGGGTGTTACGCGGCATGACGCCTCACACTCATTTCAGCACATGCCACATGTGTCATGCCTGTCCTCTGCATCTCTATTCTGATTGGATCAAATTGTCGGGTGTTGTCTGTAAAAGTTTTTTTTTTTTTTTTGATCCATTCAGTGATAAAAGTCCTGCATCCGGACATCGCTCCTCAGGAGCCAATCACCAGAGCCCATTTTTCTGACTTCTATTTTTTTCTTGTGAGGCTGTGAGACCATGGGACTGTGAGGCTGAGCTCCTGTAGGGCTGTGAGACTGAGGAGCTGTGAAGCTGTGCTAAAGAAGAGCAGGTCGGGGCAGGTTTTTCAGCCAAGCTACTGCCATTCGAGCTGTATTCAAACACTGCCGGCGCCCTCACTGAGTACAAAGACTACTGCTGCCCTGGAGCCCTGGCAGAGCTATTAACCAGCACCAGTCATGCAATACAGCAGAGAGGGAGGGAGAGATGAAAAGAGACAGACGTAGAGGGGGAGAGAGAGAGAGAGAGACTGAGTGAAACCCACATACATAAATGCATGTGCACACACACACACAGGCACGCACACACCTCTGCAGATTAGGAAATGTGTCTATCTTAGAAGTGGAGTGATTGTTTTTGTATTGATCATTGACGTCCCCTGTATGACACTTTCACGCTCATTAAATCCATTTCCCATAACAACCCAGAAAGGGATCAGATAAACTGAACTTTTCCAGTATAATGTCTAGAATACAAAAATAGGTAATCATGTTCATGTTCTACCATTCTGGTTCTAAATTACACAGTATGCCTTTCCTGTACACGTTGCTTTTTCAAGCCTTTTCACATAATGGCACTGCCATTTTGCTGGTGTACAATCTCCAATTTGCTAGCCCAGCTTAGAAAAACTATTTGGGGGGGGAATATTGGGAAATTGTCTTCATGTATTGCTCATCCCAGACTTGGTGGAAAATCCTAGAAACCTACCTATTTGTGAACAGAAGGAGGAGGTGATGATTCCTGGACTAACTGGCCTGTGTGTGTGTGTAATGTGTAGCCTGCCAGATGTGGCAACATCCAAAGACATATGCAGGAATGTGAGTGTGCATGTGTGAGATATAGGGCCTGCTACAGTTGAGGGTATGAGGATATGAAAAGGTGTGTGTGTGTGTGTGTATGACACGTGACAGTTCTGGGAGGCTGCATGTTGCCTACATGCACAGACAACCTCATGTTGTCCACCCTTCAGCACCTCGGACAGCAGCCATGATTCCAGAACTGACAGCAGCACAAGAGCCCAGGAGGCGGAGCAAGAGAACGTGACATGCCTTCAGGAGGCGGAGCAGTGAAACATTGCACGTCTTAGGGAGGCGGCGCCCAGGAGGTGGAGCAGTAGAACACGGCAGGCCTTCAGGAGGCGGAGCCAGGGAACATGGCATGGCCTCAGGAGGCGGAGCAGTGGAACTCAGCACACACTGAGGAGGCGGAGCAGGGCAACGTGGCACACCCTTACAGATCAACTCAAATCAGCAGGCTAGGGGCACATGATGAAGCCAGGGCGGAATTAGTGGAGTGGGACAAAGCACTGTTACGAAACACAGTCCGAATCTCTCTGTGCTACTGTGGTACAGAGTGCTGTGAGCGTGTGTGTGTGTGTGTGTGTGCGAGTGCGTGGGATACTTACGATAGCGAGAGGGTGAAGTGGAATCTCTGGCGAAGCCCCTTAAAGGTGATGAAGGTCTGAGGTGGAAAGTTCCGGGTGCTCATGTGACAGTAGGGCTTCTCATAGGCGCCGGGTGGGCACTCGCACCTAAAGCCTCCCACCAGCAGGTTCACACACGTCCCCCCGTTCTTACACACGGCGTCGGCACAGCGGCCCGAGCGAGAGGAGAGCTCACATCTCTCACCTGCGGGGGGAAACAGAGATGTGAACACAGGTTGGCGGCTCGTCTCTCTTGCTCTTCCTCTGTACCCTTCACTCTCGCTCCCTCAATCCTTCCTCCCATCCTCCTCTATGCCCCTCATGTCTTTCTCCCTCTGCTGTTGCGTGTGAGCTCTTCCTCCACTGTATGCACTGAGCATCACGGGGAGCAGAGAAAGTGTGTCGGTGTGTGAGAGGGAGAGAAGCCAGGAAGTGTGTCAGTGTGAGTTATTGGAGTTTGTAGTCTTCTTAGCTCAACCAGCTCCATCCCTAACTCCCCCCCACTTATATCACCGTAGGTCAGAATGCTCTGTCGACACCCAACCCTAATCCTATCTGGAGAAAATAAAAATACATCATCTTTAAATATAGAAATGAAAATGAAGAACTGCATGAAAATGAAAGAATTCCCATAATCATCACAACTAGTCATAATGGAAGTGATAAAATGACAAAGGCGCACACAAACACACACACACTCACACACAGCCTCACCCTCCCTCACAGCAGTTTTACACAACATGTGGGGAAACAATGTGTGCATTACAAAAAAGGCACACAGAGAGGAAAACAGCAGGAGTGTGTGTGTGTGTGTGTGTGCGCACGCATGTGTGTGCACAAATGACTTTCATACCTTTGCCCAACTGTCTGAATGTAGACAAAGTGACTGTGTTTATGGAATAAACCAGGACATGTCTTTCCCTCACAAATACCCAGAACCCAGGAGACTCAAATTGCACTTAATCTGTTTACTGAAAAAGCTCAGTATATATGTGTGTGTTTGTGTGTGTGTGTGTGTGTGTGTGTGTGTGTGTGTGTGTGTGTGTGTGTGTGTGTGTGTGTAATGTAATATTCATTGGAAGGAAGTAGTTTAACCTTGCCCTGGGAAACAAGCCTTTGATGAAAAACCAGGTCAGAGAATTTTATATGTGGCACACGCGCTACATCAAAATGCGCATGATCAAATGAACCCGCATATTAACCACAGCAGAGCCGGATTTTAAAACTCAGTTTGGCCGGCGTCAAGCCGAGCTTTTGGATCCGTGGAGGCGTGGGGCTTAGCGTGGGGATGAGAACGTGATTTAACTGGCGTGGTCCGAGCTGTACGGCATCGCTAATCAATTTCTGCGGTGCAGATGCTGCCGCTAATCAAAGGAACGAACCAAACAAACAAATGCTCATGCAGAGATTGACGAACAATTGTGCAAAATGAGTGGCTCATCAATTAATTAGCACGGAGCCGTGGAAGTGTCGCCATGGTCGCAGTGCAAGCCACCCGAGGGAACAAGGCTCCAGGGAGAGGACCTGTTGCCAAGGGTATGGGCCATGGAGACCTACTTTTTGTCGCTATACCACACTACACTAATTACTCAAGAAGAACCCCATTTGCGATTTCCTAATAAACTTTTCTGTAAGCCCCTAAGGCTCTTAATGGACAGCCTGAGTCCTTTCTGACCTAAAAATCGCACAGCATGCACAGTCCAACAAACGCAAACAGTGGGCTGCCCTCCAGTACCTGTGTGTAGGCTGAGAAGTTTCTAGAATGTTCTGCCTTAGAGTTGTTTGAGCACTAGAATGAGGGGAGGCGTGGACTCTACACAGAGAGGTGGAGTATGCAGTGGACGTAGCGGCTTTGATAAGTTCGCCAAAGAAAACGTGGGCATGCGTTAATAAAGCACCGTCTTCCTTATCCTTAGCCGGGGCAGTGTAATTCTGTTTTAGATGACTGTGGACAGTAGACACCATGTTTCTGTAACTGGCTAAGCTCTTGAGATGTGAACACTGACTTTTCCTGTGTGAGTCTTAGTGTAATGACAACAGTATCAGTGCTGAACAACACACACATCATGATGTCACTGGTACAAAAGGGTGTGTGGTGTGTGTGGCTTTCGATACTACACTGCAGCTAGACTCGTGGGGTTAACTGAGATGAGCCAAGTTAATCAATGTGCATGCGTGCGTGTGTGTTGCTTAGTAACAATGATGTGTAAATTATTTGTCGTAATAGAGTAATGCTCCCTGCAGAGCCTCTCCCGCACTTACGGGTCACACAAGTGAACTGAGGAGGAACTCTAGCTTTCTCTCTCACTCTCAGACACACACACACTCGCTGTCCATGTGTGTGTGAGGCTGTGCGTGTGTGCGCGCGTGTCAGGGTGTGTGTGTGCGTGTGTGAGAGGGTATGTGCGCGTGTGTGTGTGTGCGTGCGTTTGTGAGTGTGTGTGTAGGGGTGTGTGTTCGCCTGTGCATGTAGGGGTGTGTGTGTGCACGTGTGTGAGAGGGTATGTGCGCGTGTGTGTGTGTGCGTGCGTTTGTGAGTGTGTGTGTGTGTGTGTGTGTGTGTGTAGGGGTGTGTGTTCGCCTGTGCATGTAGGGGTGTGTGTGTGCGTGTGTGAGAGGGTATGTGCGCGTGTGTGTGTGTGCGTGCGTTTGTGAGTGTGTGTGTAGGGGTGTGTGTTCGCCTGTGCATGTAGGGGTGTGTGTGTGCACGTGTGTGAGAGGGTATGTGCACGTGTGTGTGTGCGCGCGCGCGTTTGTGAGTGTGTGTGTGTGTGTGTGTGTGTTCGCCTGTGCATGTAGGGGTGTGTGTGTGCGTTTGTGAGTGTGTGTGTGTGTGTGTGTGTTCGCCTGTGCATGTAGGGGTGTGTGTGTGCGTTTGTGAGTGTGAGTGTGTGTGTGAGGGTGTATGTGCACATGTGCATGTAGGGGTGTGTGTGTGTGCGTTTGTGAGTGTGTGTGTGTGTGTGTGTGACAGCCTTGTTCCTTTACCATTCCAGTCTCTCTTTCACCATTACACTCTCTTACACACTTTGCTAGTGACACAGCTTTCAGAATGAAAAAAGGTTAATGGTCAGAGTAAATGAAAGTATATACATATGAGGGAGGGGGAGAGAGAGAGAGAGAGAGAGAGAGAGAGAGAGTGGGAGGGCTTTGGTGCTTTGTCAACTTCTCCCACACAGTAACAATCTGACTAACTCTACCCACATGCGCCCCCTCTCTCTCTCTCTCTCTCTCTCTCTCTCTCTCTCTCTCTCTCTCTTTTTCATTAGAGATGATTGATTGGTGTTCTATGCCATTTATCTATTTCACCTCCTTCTCTCCATCTGGATACACGTACAGCTCCCTCCTACACACGCATGCTCATACAAACTCACGCACACGCACAAGATAATAGCAAACCCAATCAAAGACTCACTTGCTTCTCAGTGGGAGGCTGTCAAGTTCAGCACTCAATCAGCCTCAACTGCGGGAGAACACACACCCCTGCTCACATCGACCCACACCCACACCCACACGTGTACGGTGTCTCTCTCCCCCTCACACTCAAATACACGCAAGTACTTACCCACACAAGATAAAAAGAAACACAGAATCTACTGTCTTGTGGCAGTCCTCACGGTGTACACACACACACACACTAATCTTTATGACCTGTACAACTCCACTCTCTCACTGCTCCACCCGACCAGGATTAGGACCTACAGCCTGAGAGCCAGTTGAATGGGAACAATAAGATCAAAGCCATAAACACAGATGCCCTGCCAGTCGTCAGATAGCCAGCAGGCACAATAAGCTGTGGCTAAGAGAAGAGCTGCAAGCTGCAAAGCCCTCCCACCCAACACCCAACACCCGCCGGGGGGAGCCAGTCTCCAGGGTGAGACATCAAACCTCCATGAATACACCATGGGTTCTTCAGACAGATGGGGGATGTGGTCACCATGGAAGCAGGGGAAGGGTCAGGGTAGGATAACGTACCACTCACACGTAGCAGAGACGGCCGACGTGAGACGACCCTATGAATGGCTGAAAAAAGGAGCAGCGAAGAACAGCACGGGCGTCAGGCACGGCAGCCGAGTGCCGAGCAGTGGGTGGAGAAGCAGGAGCCTCACACAATCCAGCACCTAGTAGCAGGACTCAAGGTACTGGCAGGGAATGCAAACACTCAAGAGACACAACCAAGTGGCAGCGGTTATATACAGGAACATATGCAAGGCATAGGAGCTGTACACGCCTTTGTCCAAGGTGAAGGAGCCACAGGAAGTGGTGGGGCGTCCAGATCCAGACTGATACACAAGTGATGTGGTGGACCGTCAACTATTTATGAAGACCATCTATGAACTGGGGCGCTTGGGGCTGTGAACCCTAAGATGGAGGAGGAATGGCTCCAACGGGTCCCAGGAATGACGATATCAGTCTCCCAGGCCTCAGGTAGAAGACCCGCGTGCGAGCATAAGGATGTAGAAAGCTGAGACAGGATATGAAACCGGAGGGACACGTTACCTCCACATTCTTTAGCGCCTGCATACACTCACACACTGCATGATTCCATATAAGAAAAGAGTGTTGCTCGAGGTGCACACACATGCACACACCCTTCTTCCTTCTCCACAGAAGGATGATGACGACCTGTTTCACGCCAACACGCGTGCATACATGCACTGCAGTTCCACTTGGCCTGCCGGCCCCGTTCAGCTTATACAACTCCATTATGTGGCTATAATAGGAGCTGTCTCGAACTGAGCAAGGGTCCTGCCTACCGTTACTGCCGGCAACGGCAGCGTGGCAGCCTACGCGGGGCACAGGGGCTGCGTCGGCCCTCGTGCGCAATACTTTACTTGTTCGTTAACTAGCAGAAGCGCAGAACTGCTCCCAAAAGCATGAGCTCTTCCTCCACTCTCGGGTCCTCTCTCCACCCTGCGCGCCCGCGAGGGGGTGATGGTGGAACCACCTCCCGCAGTCCTGAGGAGGCGATGCTCTTTCCAGAGCTGCTCTGAGACTGAGAACTGGGTGCTGGCCGAGACAGCGCAACGTAAACAGGGAACAGGGCAGGTGTGCTCCGCACCAGCCATTTTTACAAACAGAAATACCTACATGTTGAAAACCTGGATAATTATGAATGAATCCATTTGAGAGAAAACAACAACTCTGAAACATCCATCAACGGGTCGTTCCCTTAGAGACACCCTCCCCCACTGTTACTCCTCTAATCCTCATGGAAATGTCAAGGAAATAAATAGAACTTGTTCATTCTTGTTATGACTTTCTCCACCACTGCAGCACCTCTACCTTCAGCAGACACACCGCGCTGATCTTGCAGAGCTCTGAGCCAAATCCACTCTGCGCTTCTAGAGCTTCGTGCCAATTTTTCCGAGCTTCTACAGCTCTCCGACTATTAAACACTGCGCTTCTAGAGCTCCAAGCAAATACCGCTCAGCGTTTCAAGAGCTCGAAGCCCGAGTTCTGGGAATCCAGGTATCTTATGACTCTTCTGGGCTTGGTCAGGAATCCCAGAGGTGGCTGACGGAGGCTGTGCAGAGCAAAGCTGGAGCATAGAGAATGGCCAGAGGGCCTCTACAGGAGGATGTGACTGCTTCCATCTGCAGGCATTCATTCATAATTAACCATCTCCCCACAGGCTCCTCTCAGAGAGGATCCAAAACCCAAGCTGCTAACACTCTCTCTCACACACACACACCCGCGCGAGCGCTACTCATTACCTTAACAGACAGGTTTTATTTATTTCCAATTTATTATGGATATTAACACTATTAACCCCCACTACAAGCTGAACCAGATCTGTGCACCAAGACTGCTCAGAAAAACTGTTGAACAGCAGCAGCCTGTTCAGGTGCTGGATAGAAGCTGGCAAAGCACCTGTGTATGGGAAAGGCAGACCGAGGATTAGAGTAGTTTTACTAGCTCAGCGACTGAGCCAAAAACACACAGATGAAATCTAATCCCCAGTCAGGCTGAACAAGGGCTGTGCGTGTGTGTGTGCGCACGCGCGCAGCACCAGGTGCTAGGAGTGTAGCAGACTCCACCCCTATAGCAGAGCTTCAGTGGATGACCAACTATGAAGGTTTTATAACTTAACCATAACTTCTGATTTTATGTGTAATAAATAAGTTATACACAATTTCTGGTATTTTTCATTTCTGCCATTGCTGAAAAGTTGCTGCGTCCAAAGATTTGAGCCCTCTGCTTAGGTTAAACAGGCCGTTTCCATGGAATCGAGTATTTTAAAAGAATCAATCAGAATACGTCTGATACAAGGATCATGTCCAACTACTGCTCGTTATTGCATTAAACACATTTTAAATGAGCAACAAAATGAACTAAACAACAGGTTAACGTTCATATACCACCATTTTTGCAGCCAAGGTATCCTGCAGGCTTTATGCTAATTTTGTAGCTTGTATCTAGGCTTTATACCTTGCACCCATATACTGAAAGCGCAAGCTCCGCCTCTCTCACCTGTATAGTCATGGAGACACTCGCACGTAAATCCACCCTCGTGGGCGTGGCAGGTGCCGTGGGAGCCACAGGGGTTGGAGTAGCAGAGGTCCACCTCTGTCTCACAGTAGTCCCCCGTGAACCCCGGGGGACAGCGACAGCGTAGCCCCGTCACCGGGTGGATGGGCCTGAAGAGGATGGTGTCGGAGATGACGAAGGGCGCCAGGCTGTCGAACTTCAACACGGACACGCACTTCATGTAGTTCTCACAGGGCTCGCGCAGGCAGATGTTGTCGTCGAATGGCAGCACCTGCTGAGCAGAAATCCGCCCCAGGAGGCTGCGGTTCAGGTACAGACGCTCCTGCAGCTCCTCCGAGCCCAAAAACTCGGCCCTTCCAGGCTCCAAGCGTGGGGCTACGCCCCTGACGCCGCCCCGCGGCCCCTCGGACGGCGCGGCCACGGACAGGCTGACGTTCAGGATGCTCGCATCCACATCCGTGTCGTCCTGGACGTTGAAGACCACCACGTCCTCGCGGGAGGCGGAGAGGACGCGGGCCACGCCCTCCAGGAACTGCGTCAGCAGGACGGAGAGGAAGCGCTCCTGTGAGGTGTTGGCCAATCGAAGCGTGATGCTGTTGGAGAGCATCTCATCCGTGATGATGGTGACCTGCAGTAGGCACTGAGCGGAGACGGAGTGAACACCATCTGGAGGGAGGAAGAGGAAAAAAGAGAGAGAGAGAGAACTTTTAGAACAATTTGTCGAAATTTGGCCACAGAAAATCAAACCACCAAAAAAACTAAAATACTAATATTCCAGAAAAGACCTAAAAAAAATCAAGGAAAGCCATTATATAATAAACACAAAGACATTTGTCAGTGAGGTATTGGGTTTCTGACAAGAGCCAGCCTGCCAGGAGTCAGACGCCGATGACGATGAAGAATGTAGAAAGTAATCACCTAAGCCAGCTGGTCCTGAGGCTCAGTGAGCTGAAACAACTACATACTCTCCCAAACAGTCAGACCCAGCCAGTACAACTGATGAAAAACAAAAATCTATCACATGAGCATGACACAAACTTCAGAAGATAGCAAGATCATAAATAATAAAGAATAATGATGAAAACAACGATGAAAAATGCTTTTTTAAAAAGCAACAGTAGTGTTGATTAACATGTTGGATGATCTTTGGTTCTTTTGCGACTTC
The DNA here is from genome assembly GCF_041902795.1 of Electrophorus electricus. Lineage (NCBI taxonomy): Eukaryota > Metazoa > Chordata > Actinopteri > Gymnotiformes > Gymnotidae > Electrophorus > Electrophorus electricus. The sequence continues at coordinate 18,223,880 of NC_137518.1, read as the reverse complement.
TCTCCCAGTTCCTCTTTATATTAAATTGTTCTAATAATGTAATAATTGGACCTTCATGTCAATAAAGCATTGCTGAACTGGACTGGGAAGAGAGAGAGAATCAAAAGAATTCATTTGACTGTTTAGTGCTTCTATTTAATCGTTATTTAAAACATCCATTTTTAAATATTTTCTAATAAAAATGAGCAGCTTTACGCATTCTTTGCATCACTGAAGAATACAAAACCTTCATTTCATTAATTCCGTCATCGTTGATGCTTTACGGCTATGATGGTCATTGTACAGTTTTGCCAAAGCGCTTCAAAAAACGAAGTAAAAAAGAAAAATGCATGCAAATGAATATTTAACAAAACAACTTAAACTCTAATCATACAAACTATGCCAAAGCGATCTGCTAATGGAAAAGTGTACCCAAGAAAAGAGCCAGTTTGTTAAACAGCCGCTATAAACTGATGGATATACGGAGAGGGACTTCACTGCTGTGGGAATTGTTTTAGCTTCTGCTTCAATGCTTTTAAAGAACGCATCTCTCATCAGTTTATACAATGGCAAGAGAAAGTACAATCCATTATCTTCCATTAGATCACAGTACCAAGTACTCCCATTCTCAAAAGCCACGTTGCTTGTGTGTGTGTGGTGTGTGTGTGAGAGAGAGAAAGAGAGTGAGAGGGAGGAAGGGAGAGTGAGAGGAGAAAGAGGAGAGAAAGCTAGACATGAAAGAGAAATGGATGACCTTCATCAGAATAACAAAGAGCTGAGGAGCTGTGGTTTTAACGACCTCCATCCCTAACGAAAGAAGCTCTGATTAACCATCACCCCTCATCATTGCCTCGAGCTACAACTGGACCAGCAAACAGCGCAGACATGAATAAATGTCACTAATCTGCTGTTTGTGCCATACGACGGCCCCTTGACCCCTCACACACACACACTCACACGAGCAGCCTGGGAAGATGGAGCACTCCAGCAGCAAGACCAGAGAGAGAGCGAGAGAGAGATGTATGCAACAACGCTCAGGCCTCTGTGCACTCTTTAGACCAGAGGGGAAACCAGCCCAAACCACATTTAATCCAATCATGGGCACCTGCAAACACAAGCCGGCCTCTTCCTCAACACACACTCTTCATCAATAGCCAGCTTTGTATCTAGCTCTGGGCACAGGCCAGGGAGCAGAACCCCTCACATCCAGTGGACATGAGAGCGTGCCCACATGCGTGCGCGCACACACACACAAAGAGAGGCTCTCTGGTTTTGCACCCTAGTGCTGTTAGGATTAGAAAAACAGAGTTGGAGTAAAGAGAGGGAGGAAGAGAGAGAGGGAGAGAGAGAGGGAGGGAGAGAGAGAGAGAGAGGGAGGGGGAGATGCGCTTTAGAGTTTAATTGTAACAGTAGAACAGTATTATTTTCTAATGCTCTCAAACACTGTAACCCAGGCTTTGGTAACACAAATGAACCATTACTGCTCATGCCAATAATGCACCTTGAACTGAACTGAGAGAAAGGGGGTCAGAATTCAAGCAAGAGGATTCACGCGATGTTCTTCTCAGATGTTCCGTCTACCGAGAACTAAAAGCCCTCAACTGAAACAGCAGGACACACATACTAATCAACGTCGTCACAGAGAGGGAAGAATTCACCAGCTCTTCCAGCAGAGGAGCAGGAAAACCTCCTCCGCTTTACTACAGGAGATCAACCAACAGAGCTGATGCAGAGATGCGGTTCCCCAAAAAACACCCTCTCTCTCTCACACACACACACACACACACACACACACACACACACACACACACACACACGCACTTAGCCTCCCACACTCCGTCCCAAACACACCCTCCTAAACACACCCACCCCCCACGACCCCAACTTGTGTTTGCAGAACGCTCTTGATTGGACTAAAATGTACATATACACATCAGAGCATCGTTGTGATTGACAGGAAGGGAGGGGCCACCCTTCCTCCCCAGTGCAGGCCAGGCCTCCAACCTTTTTAAGAATAAGATCGCTTTGTGTTGTCTGAATTTAATTAATTTAAAGATCAAATGATCAAATTAATTAAATTAAGATCTACCAGCATTACAAGTGTTAGACCCAGGCTGCACTTATACCTATAGCGTCCAATTATGGACAACATACAACTGGTACAGTAACAATTTCTTGGCTGATTTCATCTTTGGTTTTGAAGTCTCTTAACAAGTAGTCCTGTCTTCCATCACCCTTTCTCCATCTGTGAATGTTTTCTCCGTGTTGTGCTTTGGGTGGATAACATGAAAAGAAGCCTTTTGCGATGCTTTGAGCTCTTTTTGTGATTTAACTGAACTTCTTGGAGGATACGTGTCCCTGAGTGTCAGCTGCATTGTTGAATTATGGTGCTCTAAGTTCTCTCTTTTGGGCAAATCTCCAGTGTTGACACAGGCCATCATGCAAATAGTTTTATCCTTAACCGTGAGGAACAAAAGCGTCACGCTCCAACTTCAGACGAAAGGTGAAAAACACACACACACACACACACACACACACACACACACACACACACACTATAGTTATAATAACGCTATTACACTAGCTATACTAGTGCTACTAGTGAGTGCAGGGCTGGGGGTGTGAAGCAAAAAAGGTGTTGGGTGTGGGGGTGGCTCAGTGGTTACAGTGCATGACTAGTAATCAGAAGGTTGCCAGTTCAAGCTCCACCAAGTTGCCACTGTTGGGCCCCTGAGCAAGACCCTAAACCCTCAATACTCATAATTGTAAGTCACTTTGGATAAAAGCGTCAGCTAAATGCAATAATTGAAATTGCACAGATGCACACACAAATGCACTTTTATTTAACTTAAACTAAAATACATTAGTATTGTCCTGCATTCTTACTGTCGACTGTGGGGAACAGCACAGACCCACCACATCAGGGCAGACCCACATTTGGAATGTGATGGAGTAAAGTTCACCCAGGCAAAGGAAAACATCACTATTAACTAAATAGGAGGTCTGAAACACACACACACACACACACACACACACACACACACACACACACACACACACACACACACACACACGCACGCATGTGTACAAACACGCATGCACACGCTCACACGCAGATACACACGCATATGTGTGCACATATACACATGCACGCACGCACACACACACACACACACACACACACGGCAGCTCAAGCGATCAAGTCGTAACTTGAGTTTGAGGGAATGTTGCTGAAATACTGCACATTATTATTGCTCCACAGTGGGCAGGAAATTCCCTTGTTGAACGTGCCCCTCCCCACAGCTGAAACCTGGGCCAAGGGAGTGTATGAACTCAGACACGAACCGAAACATCTCCAGCTGTCAGGAAGGCCAGGATAACATCTGGATCCGATAACATTTCACCTGTCAGGGACATGACTGACCGCACTTCCGGGTACTGCTACCATGTAACACCTGAGCAGCTAAATTACTAATAAGAAAGAAAACACGCAAGAGAAATCAAGACACAATGGTGGATATTCAATTATGTTAGTCCTCATATGTTAATCAGTGAGTACTTTAAGAATATTAAAAATTCCATCCCGTGAAAGTGAACACGTGTTAACCCATTTGAGGATTCTCACTGGTTTTCCAGAATGCCACAGACTGTTGTCGGAACAGTCACATCATATATGGAGCTCGAGATGTCATAGATCCTAAAAGCACACAGGTGTGACAGAAAGGATTAGAGAGTTGGGAGAAAACTGCAGCCAGTGGGGCAGTGAGAACCCCGTGGCTCTCAGCACCATGTGCACAGACTACATTAATTAGCTTGACTGTCATCTGGCTGACCTCAGATCAGTGAATAAATAAGTAAACTATAAGTAATAAAGGAAAATAAACATGGTAGATTTGCACCTTTCCCATTTCCGCTCTTAGTTCATTCTCTCTCTCCTAAAGCAGGAAAGAAAATTCCAAGATTTTATTCCTGTAAAGGGTGGAAAAATATTTCAAAGTGAATTCCAGAGTGTTCCTCTCCAGACTGGGATATGATGAGGGCAGAGTTTCGTGACCTACATTCATGTTGGGAACAGTTCAAAGGAAAACTCAAAACCCACATAAAGCTATAGACTATCATACCCCCCCCCCCCCCCCCCGGCGTGCGCGCGCACACACACACACACACAGAGATGCTCAGAAATTCAAACAGGAGTACGACGACCAGGAGGCCTCAGTCAATGCTCTTCATACACGCCCCCACCCTAGAAGGATGCCTATACTAAAACACACTCCTGTGCTCTGCAGTGAGCTCAGTAACCTGATAACAATAATCAACTTTAATTAGGCTGATGCTGTTGCTCCTGGAGTCTGATACAACTCATCTCACTATCGCCTCGATGCCTTATGTTCCCTTGGGGGTGTGTGTGTGTGTGTGTGTGTGTGTGTGTGTGCACGCGCATCAGTGAGTGTGAGCTGCCTTCATATGAAGTCTCCTGTAATTATATACCAGGCCCAATCAACACAGCTACAATGCCATCATGCTGACTGTGATTATGCTGCAGTTTGAGACAATTTCAATGATTGGAGCAGATTAGTACTCAAACAGGCCCTGGGGTTGAACTTCGCGCTGCTTGTTTGAGATGCCTGAAGTCCAACAGCAGGTGTTTGTGTGCAGTAACGACATCGCAAACAGCTCTCAGGGCCTAATAGGGGGTCGCTTGCCTTATGTTGACCCTTGGAGACAGCCACGTTGCCCGGGGCACCAGGTGTCATGGGAACAGAATCAGAATTCTCTTCCACCTGAGCTCAGACAAACATGGCAACACTGTGCACTCGGCAGGGGGTGGGATTAACCCGGCCTTACCGAGCAATCAGGACACAGACACCAGGCTCTAATCAAAGCTCATCGGAACTGTGAGCAGGTTGCGCCTCGGACAACACCGTCACCCAGCACTGAGAATAAAAGACTCCAACATAAGTGCAGAGTTCTGGAAGAACAGAGACTCTACTGAGTCCAGCAACAGAAATGGACTTGGGCCTGAGCAGCTGGAAGTTTGGACATGTGAGCGTGCTAATGCTAAACCGTAGTTCTTTAGAGGAGTGCGGGAGCTCACTCGCTTGTGCTTCTTTATACAGAGAGCAGTACAGTGAAAAGCTGCCAATCAAACAGACGAGAGAGAAGAATGTAAATGCATCACAGGGGAACGAATGAGCTGCAGGAGGCGGGGCTTGTCTGGTAGGGGTAGCGGCAGAATGGGAGGGGTGGTTCCTGTTTCCTTCTGTTTGACCCTCTGCAGGACTAGAGCCTAGTACAGCTTGAAATGAAAACCTTACAAAAAAGACCAGCAGCACAAGGATTTAACACTATTTGGACTTATGTGTGGTGTTTGTTTAGCACATATGTGTGTTGCATACTTGTGTGTGTGTGTGTGTGTGTGTGTGTGTGTGGTGGCTTAGCACCACTCCAGGAGGTTTGAGCTCCAGCTGATTATTATGGGATGCCCCACAAACCCAAGCCGCTCTCAGAGACTGAGAGAGAATAAATGTGCGACCTCCCACTAAGACGACAGCTTGTCCCTTCACTACCTCACAGGGGTGTGTGTGTGGGTGTGTGAGGGAGGGTGTGTGTGGGTGTGTGAGGGAGGGTGTGCGTGAGAGGAGAAAAATTAACATGATCTGATGCTTTAGCAAAACGATTCAGAAGGTTCATTCAGGGTGTGTGTGTAGTGAAAGCTTGACAAACGGATTCACTCCTACGCAGCAGATTCATCCTGCTGCTGCTTCACACACACGTTTAACATTTAAGAAAAAATCTCTCAATTAGCATTATAGAGTTAACTATCACATTACTGTAGTGAGAAAATTAATGAGAGTGTGAGAGGCAGCTGTGCTGCTGGATGAGATGTGATTATCTGCTGTCAAAGATCCACCATCATTTCATTTCTCCCTCTGCCTCCATCTCTATTTCTCCATCTGTCCAATTCTGGCTCTCTTGCAGACTTTTGCTTCAGTGTATGTTATCAAAAGCTTGCAAGGTCACCCCCCCACCCTAACACGCACGCACACACACACACACGCACACACAGGCAAACCTGCTTCCAGTGAGGTCATTTATTTTCATGTATAGTCACTCAGTGGTCCACACTGTGTCCCTTGAGAAGTTATGTCTGCTCACACACCTCCCCTCCTCCCCATACACACACACCCTACCACCACCCACACAACCCCACCCCCCACCCCCCCCAACACCTACACAAACATCTCCACATTTTAGTAGGACAGGCAGACAGACACACTCATGCAGACAGAGAGATATTCCTCACCTTTTTAGCTGATTATGAGATGTGTAAAGGACAGGCAGGTTGACCTGCGTGTCCCTGTGAATGGGCATATTAACATACCAAAGAGACACTTGGTGTGACCGAGACGGTCCCTCAGGAGGCTAAACGTGTGCCGGAACTGGTGAGCTGGCTCCTTGCTCTGGCTGCTAGAGCACACATTTACCACCTGGAATATGCAGGCCCGAGGCCAGATGTGCTCACTGTCCTCTGCAGGAATAAACTATTCAAAAGGTCCAAAATGGAAGGAGCCACGAAGCACAAGGAACCTTGTGAAGAAGTTCCGCCCGCTAGCTTAGTGAGGGAGAACTCCCCATACCGGGCATGCCACAACATTCTGTCCACTCACACACACACACACACACACACACCTTGGTCACCTAACGTGTCCACCAGGCAGGTCACAACACCCTGCAGCTTGCCACCTCTAATTTGACAGCACCATGTGACCACACACACAAACACACATGATGTCATGTCCTACTCATACTGACTAATGGAGTAACAGGTCTGAGAGTCACTGCTACTGTGTGAAGAGGAAAATCAGATCAGACCCCCAGTACACACAGACACACACACACACGTACCTGCTTCCACATCACAGGGAGACATACAAATATAGCACACAAGTATCATCTACTACACACTCTTGAAAGACTGAAAGACAAAAGGGTGTGTGTGTGTGTGTGTGTGTGGAGGTCGTGAGTGTTGCACAGATCCTGCAGGTCAGCAGTCTCTGGATGTTCCTGCTTAGACAGACAGACAGACAGACACACACACACCTCAAAATGGGTCCTGGCTGCTATCCTTTTAACCCCCCCCCCCCTTCAAACTGCCCCCAGCCACCCTCAAATACCCCCAGCCCCCACCTTGCATTCTGTCCCCCCCAACCCCTTCTGTCCTCTGCACAAAAGGAGTCCCCCTAGTCCCCACCCATTATGCATTTCTCAAGCATCGCTGGGGTCACCATGACAACTCGCTGCTTAACAAAGCATTTCTCTTAGCTATTCTTTCATTCACAGCAAGAGAGAGAGAGGGAGACAGAAAGAGAGATGGAGTGGGGGCAGACACAGACAGAGAGAGAGAGAAATAGATAGATGAATAGAGAGTGAGAGAGAGACCTTTCCAATAGAGGGCAAGAAGAGTGATAGCAGGATGAAATGACACCAGAGAGAAAAGAAGAGGACTCTGGTGAACATGGACAGCAGACCTGAAGTGAGATCACATGGGGGAGGATTTCTCACATTCCAGGAGGGGCTTTGACTAATGACCCCAGAGGAGAAATGAGAGTGTGCGCGAGCGAGCGAGAGAAACAACCAGCTATTCTCAGAATGTACACCGACTCATGCTGGCAACTTCAAATCCAGCTTTTACATCAAAGCAAAAACCCCACAAGTCTGAGTTACTGTAACGCCCGACACTTCACAGGCCTGTACAGGCCGATGTGCTACTAACAATAACTTCATCTGAGTTTTAACGACTTTACCCAAGAAACGTGAGCTCACAGAAGCTGAAATCCGAGTGCAAGCCGTCCCTTTCATTTGGCCTGAGCAGGCTAAGGGGTCAAGGGCTGCCCTGGGGGGTGGGGTCCTGCTCTGCCTCTCCGGCAGGGCTGAAAGGAAGCAGGGTGCAGAGATGAGCTGATCACTCACCTCCTCATATAACAGCTTGAAAAATTCAGCATCTTTAAGGCATCTCTCATCCAAAGACAACTAGACATTTTTAGCTACATTTCAGCTGCAGTTTTTCCTTTAATGACCACGACACCCTAACCCTAACTAAATCCAAAATAAAGTGGCAGCCGATCGAGAGACTCAAGCCAACCTCAGTTTTGGACCCCTCATCTCAGCCCAGAATGCTGAGTGAGTGAATTCTGGGTTGTTCTTTTGCTGTGGGTAATGGATTCCTAGGCCAAATGTTCCATGTCATCAACATGCTATTGCTGTAGCATAATGGCAACTATAACAGCAGAGGAATGGAGGCCCCATGCCCTTCTCATTCACACACACACGCACACTAACTATTCAGCCATATACAACCCGACTGGCCAGTGTGTGTGCACCTCCAATTCAAAAACCAGTGGAAGATCCAGAACACTGAAGGCTAATGGCAGGCTATCAGCACGCATGGAAAGCCCAGATGCTTTTCACGCCTGCCCAAGGACACAAATGCCAGTTATAAATTTAGATATCTGATTGTGGAAAGGACAGCCTGAAATCTTCCACTGCCTCCAAAAAAGAATCAACCGAGGAAGCATTAAAATGCAAAGGTTTTGTGTGGCGATACACGTTGGGGTTTTTTACTAAGGTATCCGAGGAGAAAAACCGGTGTAACAATAGGGGTTGAGGGTTAACAGCAGACAGACACAGGGACCACGAGGGTAGGGTGTTGAAAATAGAACGTCTGACTCTACCCAGAGCAAAGCGACTACACCCAGAGCCACTATGTAGGAAACAGGCAGGCTGAGTCTGCCATCCTGTCCAATTCTGACGTTAAAGCATGGAGTCATTTAGGCTTTACCCTTTAGTTCCAGCATGAGCAGAATACTGATCAAAATATCAAAATACTGATTAAATCGAATAGAGATTACAATGCACAGGCAACCCCGGGTGAGTGAACACTGGGTACAGCACCGTGGTCGTCCCCTCATGTCTACCACATCCAAAACCCTATATGCTGTGTGTGTGTAAGTGTGTGAGTGTGAGTGAGTGTAAGTGTGTGAGTGTGAGTGAGAGACAGAGATAGAGAGCAGAAACTGTCACGGACCTGAAGTGCTGAACTCTAGAATTACTTACCATCTATGAATAAATAATCAAAAATAAACATAATTAAATTAAAAGCCTACAAGGCTTGTAGCCTCATTAATTATAAAAAACAGAAACCATGCCATCTACATCCATAACCACTCCATCTACTTGCATAATTCAATTTTTAAAACCCCAGTTACACTGAAGCCACAGCCAAGATCAGCCATAACCACAATGGATATTAATCCATTTTTATCTGCAAATTATCTGCAATATTCTGAGCAAAACCAATACCATGGGCTCTAGCAGAAGATAAGAATGTATAATGCAAAAATATTTAAATCTCTATCAAATTGTTTCTATACTAATTAAGCCCCCTTTTCTCTCCTTCTCCCTTTACACCTCTCTGTCTCGTCTCGTCTCGGTCTCGTCACTCCCCTCACCCACCCTCCCTCTCTCAGGTCCAGGGCCGTTTCTGAAGTGGGTTGTGTAGTGTGCAGGTACTGCTGTGGAGCGGGTACGTATAATGTGTAATTGGCACATTCCTCTCACAGGAGGAAGAGTCGTCTCCGTTTTTCTATGACGCAGCTGAGGGTCCATTAGTGTCATCTTCCCAAAGACCCCAGTTTTTGAGTTGTAATGGGGGGTGTATTTAGAAGTGACAGATTTATCACATCACAATTAGTCTCTATATATCCAACAGGCATCATTGGCAAGATTATATTAGAAGACGTCTGAATTACTGTCTGCCTGGCATTTAATGGGGGAAGCGGGGCATCTGTCATCACACCAGTTCTCTCCAAATCTCTCTATATTAAGCCCCTTCCTTCCTTCAGCAGGTGTGAGGCGGGCAGTGCTTGCAGCTCTCTGATTGGTCAGCGCTGAGACCCAGCTGTTGCTTCTGACTGTGGCCTTATCCTGATCCAAGCGTCCAAATCGACCTGCTCACATCTACTTTGTCTGCCCCCCCACACATACACGAGCACACAGTGAGTTTGGGCATCAACAGGACCTTCAATAGGCTAACTTGTGCCTCGGCTCAGCTCCATCCAGGTCCAGGGGCCTCTCACACGCCACTCAGCAGGCGTGTTTCAAAGCAAGGCCTCCGAGGATGGCTTTTGTCAGAATGGGAGCTACTTCAACCCCTTCTCTTAGCCAGAAGCACTAATGCTAATGCTGCAAACAATGTAGAAAAGTGGCAGTCAATTAGCACGACACAGATTAACCTCCCTAATGGCCTTTGCTACTGCAAGCTTCTGCTGGAAAGAAGAAGGAAACCACATCACGACTTCGCTGACGTTCAGATAGTTAATGAAAACGCTGAGATTTGAAAGAGCCAGTGTAAACGCCAAAAGACACCAAGTGGATCCAAACCCCTCACTTCTCAGTTGTGAGGGGAGGGCGCCCAATGACAACTATGGTCGGATTTATCACATTTTTAGAGCTGCACTACTCAGCAGAAGATATAACACTCACGTGCACAGGTTACTACAATTTTTTCCTGACCGTCTTGTCAGGTGGTTGTCTCACAACCACCTTCACATGCTGCCGTTCTGCTCCTTTCGTCTTTTGGTGTTTATCATTAACGTAGCGCTGAAGCTATAGTGTTAATCTAGGACCAGTTTCCGCATTTCATTCTCCAATGAATGCAGTCACACAGACAGCAATACTTCACCTCTGCTTTTGCTTGTCTGGTGCACCATGACTCCTGCACTTTCACTCCTGGTCTTAGAAGAACATTCACACACCTTCTGTAAAGTTAGCCAAAGATCAGAAGTAAAGATCTTAGCTTGCTGATCTAGAGTCAGCTCATTTTTGCCCATGTAATCATAGTTGGATTATGAAAAACAAAGCCTGACCCTAAAACAGCACTTTTACTCCAAGAAATCCAATAAGTTAATTGCGCACAGACCCCGAATGTGAATGACACTTTACAGCCACAATAAATACCAGCTCTGACCCACAGCACTTCACAAGCTTGGAGAGTGGGTTGTATGTGAACTCTCCAAGTTGGTTTTCCACAAAAATACCAAGCCTAAGCAGTGGGGTTTCCTTCTCAAAATCCTTCTTTGTCTAAGGCCAAACATAATCTGTATACATGCAGCAGGTCTTTAAGGTTATGTAACCCAATGCTAATCCAAGGCAGAGTTCTTGGACAGATCTAACATAAATTGGCATGTAATGGGTTTCTCTGTTAGACGGAAGTAAGTGGTCCAGACCCGTTGAAGCGCGATGGCCCCTGGAGACCTCCGCCCGAACACTTAATGGCCTCTCTCTCACACGGGCCGCCATTTTAATTCATCACTACAAGCTACCTCTTCACAAATCATATCTAACTACAACAGACATCTGTACAAATAACATCCAACACACCTACAGCATCCCACAGATCAAGTGATGCAGGTCGTCAGTAGAAGCTACATTTCAAACCACATGAAAAATGACCAGTGCTCAACTGAGCCAGCATGTGCTTACACAACATATGCAACCAGTTTCATGCCGCCATTGACTAACGAGAGAAAAGTGTGGGTCAGCGCGCAGAAAGGAGGACAGACTCAGCTACGAGAGCAGGAGGAAACGAGGCCATCTGCCTCTACCTTTCAGCTCAACCATGATGACTAACAAATGGAAAGTCCAAAACACACGACTGTCGTGAAAATGGGACAAAGCCTTTTTGGAGGCATGATAAGGAAGTTCTCAAATAACACATCATCTGAAACACTGGATAAACTAATTATGTCAGAAGCGTAAAGGAAAATGATCCATCTATTAAAGGCATACATTTGATCCGTCTTTGAAGTGTTGATTCCTAAATTAAGTTATGCTGTTATAAAAATGGCTTAAGTGTACAGGAAAATGGCCTCAATGTACAGATACATATACACACACTACTGGACACATCTCTCTCTCTCTCCCTCTCTCTCTCACACACACACACACACACACATTATATATTACACCCTTTACCTGAGACAGAAATCCTCATGGAGGCCTCCAATGGTCGGTTGTTGTCAAGGGCCCGGCTCAGACGGATCTCTCCGGTTGTCCGGTTCAGAAGCAGCAGGTTCAGCTCATTACCTGCCTCAAAGCTATACTGCAGCTGGTCAGACACATCCGGATCAAGGGCTGGGATCTGGCCTATCACTCCAGTTGGGAAGCTTTTGGACGTGTCTGTGACATAGTTGTTAAAGATAATCTGGAAGTTCTTCAGGATCGGCACGTTATCGTTCTTGTCGATCAGCTTGATGTGGACGGTGGCCCGGCTGACCAGAGGGGCAGATGTGGCCTGAATCACGATTACGTATTCGGGGCGAGTCTCATAGTCCAGGTCCATCAGCGCGGTAAGCTCGCCTGAGAAGATGTCAAGCTGGAACACCTCAGGGATGTTGCCCTCAACAATCTGGTACATGATCTGCGCATTGCTACCCTCGTCAGGGTCCGTGGCCGAAATGTGGGCTACAACCATCCCGATGGGGCTATTCTCCTCTACGAAGATATCGAACTCGTCCTTCTCAAACACTGGCGGATTGTCGTTCACATCCAGGATAGTTACCTGAATGTCCACAGAGGTTTTGAGGGCAGGGATTCCTTTGTCCACTGCGAAAGCTTGCAGGTGGTAAATGGGAGTGTTCTCACGGTCCAGACGCCGGAGTGTGCGTACAATTCCTGATGTGGATTCGATGATGAAGTCACCATCACCATCGTCACCTCCCTGGAAGGTGTAGAAGACACGGCCGTTCAGGCCGGAATCGCGGTCCGTGGCAGACACCTGGACCACGCTGGTGAAGGTCGGAACATCTTCCATAACTGAGCCCAGGTAGCGGTCTCGCAAGAACCGGGGCAAGTTATCATTAACATCATTTACCAGGATCTCTAGGTAAGTGGTATCAGATTTCTGAGGTATGCCATTATCGCGAGCTGTGATAGCCAGAGTATATGACACCTGGTCCTCATAGTCCAGCTCCATTTGGGTTGTCACTGCGCCTGTGTCCGAGTCAATGCTGAACTGCGGAATGCTGTCGTCCATGAAGTACGTGATCCGTGCGTTTTCACCTGTGTCCTCATCAGTGGCGCTGATCACCACGACAGTGGTGCTGACCGGACGGTCCTCGTTAATATTGACGGTGTAGTGCGAGCTCTGGAATACGGGCCGGTGCGTGTTGGCGTCTGTGACGTTAACAAAGACCTTGGCCATGTCAAATCGCGTGCCGTCAGAGGCTGTGACGCTCAACACGTACTGCCGCTCCAGTTTGTAGTCAAGTGGGAGTGCCAGTGTGATGAGCCCTCCACCACTCTGGCTAGTGATGGAGAAGCGGTTCCGGGTATTTCCGCTGGAGATCTGATACGTCACCACGCTGTTGATGTCCTGGTCCACAGCGGACACGGTCACCACGCTCGTGCCGATGGCGGCATCCTCGTTCAGACGCATGTAGTACGCTTTCTGCGTGAACTCCGGGTTGTTGTCGTTCACGTCCAGGATGGTCATGCTGATGCTTGCGGAAGATGACATGGCGGGAGTGCCATGGTCCCGGGCCTCCACTCCGAAGCCATAGAAGTCCATGCTCTCTCGGTCCAGCTCAGCCACAACAACAATCCACCCCGTGCTGTTATTTATCGTGAACGGGAAGTTCGCGGTCGTCTCCGTGAGCCGATACTCCAGCCGTGAGTTATCTCCAGAGTCTGCATCAACTGCTTGGATGTGTATAACAGAGTATCCGACCGGAACGTTCTCCAGCACAGTTGCCTGGAATGGGGTGCTGACAAAAATCGGAGCGTTGTCATTAATGTCCTGCACCTGTATGGTCACCAGGCCAGAGATGTTGGAGAGCGGCGGCCGTCCGCCGTCCTGAGCTCGGATGCGTAGCGTATACTCCTTACTCATCTCGTAGTCCAGCTGGCTCACCAGGTCCAGCTTCCCTGTCTGCGCGTCGATGTAGAACTGTCCTCTGGTGTTACCGCTCATGATGCTAAAGTGAACCACAGCATTACCACCCTGGTCGCAGTCTGTGGCGGTAACCTGCAGGATCTCGGTGTTGAGCTGCAGGTCTTCAGCCACCTGCACGACATATCGCTTCTCGCTGAACTGCGGCGTATTGTCGTTGTCGTCCTCCACCGTGATATGCACAGTTGCCGTGGCACTTCGAGGAGCTGGGTCCCGACCTTGGTCGTTGGCCTCGACCAAGAGCACATAGGACTCGATGATCTCTCTGTCCACAGTGCCACGGGTCCGGATCACGCCAGAGCGCGAGTCAATCTCGAAGGCGTTGCCTGAGCCGTTGCTGTTGAGGATGCGGTACAGGACGTTGCCATTGGCAGGGGCATCTCCATCTGTGGCACGGACCGTGAGCACCTCATAGCCGATCTCTAGGTTCTCCCGCACACTCTCTTTGTAGTCCTGTTGCTCAAACACGGGGTCGTGGTCATTTGTGTCACTCACGGTGACCGTGAGAGTGGCCATTGCTGTGCGCCGAGGTGTTCCATAATCGACAGCCGTCACTCTGAACACGTGGGTGTCCTTTGTCTCTCTGTCCAGCTCCTCAGCAGTGGACACTAAACCACTTAATGGGTCCACAGCAAAGAGGTTATTAGAACGACTGTCAAACAGGGCCTCGATGAAGTATTCCAGCCTGCCGGCCTCTCCCTCATCTGGGTCTACGGCTTTCAAAATAACCACAGAAGTCCCAGCCGGTTTATTCTCTGGAACAGTCACTTGGTACATGGGGGGCTGAAACTGGGGGTTGGTGTTCGTGTTTCTCTTCCTCCTGCTCAGCAGGCCAGAGTCGGACTGTGTCGCCACTTTTCGCAGTAACCGCTCTAGGTAACGCTGTCTGAACGCGCCCTGACCCACGCGCCAGCGCACAGACATCCCCGCGCGCTCTTGGACTCTTCCCATACAATGCAGGTCAAACTCCAGCAGCGAGTCGCGCTTCAAACAGAGCGGCGCCGAAACCAACAACTGCCCATCGGAAAAGTAAAAAGCAGAAGTACCGGTTACGTTACAAAGGACAGCGCTCGGAGTGCGAATGAACGGAAACAGGTCCCAAACGCGGAAAAGAGCGGCGTTCGCCTCGCGGCACTCGGACACCGAACCGTGAGAATTTAACAAACTTAGAATTTCCATGTCCCATTTTTCTTCGCGCTTGCGTCTACTTACGCAATTCCTGCCATGGACATAAACACTGTAGTGACTGGTCATCAGATGCCTGAATCCGGGGGCGCCGCCTGTGCAGTCAGCAACAGTGTAGATGGAGAAAGGGTTGGAGGGGAGCGAGCCGCAATGCCAGGAGTCCGACACGTACACGCTGCCCGCCGCGGCATCCACCGCTAGAAAGGTCTTCGTGAATTTTGGAGCGATGACCTGGTCCAAAGTGCACGTCTCGCTCCTCTGCACGCTGGTGACCACCGTCCCTGGTCCCGCGTCTCCGTTCATATGTACAACGCGACAGTCCAACCGAGATGGGAGTTTCAACCACCCGAAAACAAAAAAGAACAAATCCCACTTCATAGCCAACATTGTTAGTAAACACTGTTGTTCTCCCTGATGTCTCTGACCGAATGCGCTGCAGCTGCGTTTCAAACTTTTCCTCTCTTCACTCTCTTTTGTTGAGACGCATCCATGCCTGTTCCTCACCGCGGCACAACTGTGAGAGAAACCGCCGTGCACAAGGTGGACACGCCGACAGCGCCGCTCCACTCGCTCGTTAAAATGGCTCCCACAGTGCTCTCCCACAGTGTGCTCCCACAGTGCGCTCCCACAGCCCGAGGCTTCGCACTTACACCCGGTTCAGTACGTCTGGGACCCTGCAGCGCACGAGGATACGGGCGGCGTGTTGGGGAGGTGACGTTACTTACAACTTTGCTGGACGTGTGTGTGTGTGTGTGTGTGTGTGGGGTATCATACTGAGAATTGGGTTACATTTTAGGAAAACTGCTTTAAGGGGCTCGCCTAACTCAAGGTGATGCATGAACTCATGCCACATATCTCACTGCAAACAATGGTGGTGAAAAATAAACCGGTTACTATTCCTGCATCAGAATAAGATTATAAAGAAAAATGAGATATGCAAATGAGGTAAATACCTGTTTAAGACCTCAACTACGAGACCATGTAAATGTGAAGAATGTGCATATCTGATACAAAAACAGTTACTTGCCCCATCCTATCTCATTATCAATGCCAGAAAGCAGAAGTCGGAACCCTCATTACCATCTAAGAACAAAAAGAAAGTGAAAACGGTAATTCGGTAGCTCATTAAACAATTCTGCAAATAGTTCGTTTAGCGACGCAGCTGCATGGCTTAAGTTGAATGGCGCGCTGCTGCCCCCTGCTGTTCGAGTTCGCGACTACCGAGACGGAGCGGCAGGTGCACATCAGCCGCAGACCTACGCGTGCGCCCTCAACGGCTCTTGGCAGAGGACACATCCCAGTTTTAAACTAGTGATAATCTATACGGTATATACTAGTTTGTAAAGGCTACTAATATGCAAATTTAGCTCACAAAACTTCAATCTGTTCTCAAAATAGTGCTTTATTCACGAGAATATTTCACAAAATTAATGCTGTCAATTTTAAAAGCAATGATTTTGCGATCATGTAAACGATTGAACTGAAAGGTTTATTCCAGAGCCTGCACCCCACCACATAAAGATGTTTTTTTTTCAGATCTATACCCTGCACAGTTGTTTTTGTCCTTGGGCAAATTTAGTGACGTCCAGGTTATACTTTATTCTTAGTTCCAAAAACAAAGAAAACAATCTACTCTATCCGTGTGTGTGAAGGTTTCAAGTCCTATTGCACTCCAAATCCAGTTAACAGAAAACCTACAGAATGCAAGAGACGCACCAATCCAGTCTGTTTGAGGCAGGAAATACGGCAGTGGACAATTCACTTTAGGCGCCAGATGGATTAATTTCTGAATGCATGACATGTTTTACATCCTATGTGATGGTACTGAGAACTCTAAAAGGATAAGTCAGCAGATAAAGTAACACACTCAAGTTTTCTAAGAAAACTCAAAATTCTTGTTTTTATTAGTTTAATTCCTTTGAACTGCTGCAGTGTTGGAGAAGAGCTGAGAGACACCATTTCATACACCCTTAAAGCTTACACTCTTCACCAGGCATCCCAGGACTGCTTCAGGACAGCAGCCAGTCAGAGACATACAATTTACATTTCTACCATTCTAGCATTTTACTATTTTTTTTTTTTATTGTTGCTGGAGGCTCTAATACATGAATTGTAAGCTTTACAAAAACAAAACAAAAAAGACAAAATATTCCACCCCCCAAACAAAAACAGCAACAGAATACAAAGCTTTAGGCAGGTGTAGAAAGGGGGACGGGGGGACTGAAGTGGAGGAAGAGAGGACTTCTGTGTGCACACAGCACGTACATCATAGGGATGTTGGCAGCCTTGTTTAACAGCATCCTTTTATACCCTTCACCAGGCAGAACAGTAAGGGTCTCATCACTGCTTACCCACAATTAATATGATTAACAGTAAGGATGACAGTAGTTATCTAATGCTGAATTCTCAAGCTTTCTTTACTGTGTTCCAGCAGATTACAGCAACAGCTTCGTTTGGGACGCACGCGCGCGCGCACACACACACACACACACACACACACACACACACACACACACACACACACACACACACACACACACACACACACACACACACACACGGCGCAAAAGGGGCTGGTTACCATACACACAACACAAACTATCGTCCCAAACTGTAGCCGGGACAGGAACCAAAGCTCACACAGAGCAGTGAGGTCGAGTGTGTGCAGATCTGGAACACCGACCCAGGTTCTCATACACCGGAGAGGATCAGTGTGTGTCCACTATGGCTCCACACATCTTTGTGTACTTCGCGTAAAGCGTCTTTCAGACAGACCAGCCGTACGAGATGCATGTCTGGGAGACGCCACTCTCACACTGCAGCTGGTATGCGAACCGTCATATGACTATGGAAGAAGCCCGAGCAGAGAGGGGAGAGGGATGAATGTTCTAAGAGATGCTGTGAGATGCCTTGAAACTTGCAAAAACAAACAAAAAAAAACCCCCAAACAATAAAACCCCAGCCCCCCCCCCAAAAACACACTAAGCATTTTCTCCTTTTTGTTGTTTGATTTCAACAGACAGAGTGCAGCTCAAACAAGACAGTAAACGGGAAGGACAAAATAAACACAATGTGGGGTAGGAATAGAGAGGGAAGAGGAGGAGTGCGTCTCTAGCTTTGCTGTTTGCGTTTGTTGAGAGCGCCGATCAGGTCAGTCCTTAGGGCCTCCTGCTTTGACTTATCCGCCAGGGTCTGAACACTCCTGCAGATGACAAAGAGAACAAGGGATGAGAGAGAGAATGAGGGCTGGAAGAAAGCCCTCCAGGAGGGTGCAGAAATGCAGAGGAGAGAGTGTGGGGTCTGTCGGAGGTAAGGAGCTGGTACGCCACTGGCTTTCTCTTGCCAACCAAAGAAAGTCTAGTTATACACACACCCACCTCAGACACATGCTTGGTCATACCTTCCTGTATGCGCTAACACAAACTGACCCAGACAAACACATACACACAAGCTGCATAATATGGACAAAACACTATATTGTTACATTTGTATTGTAGTACGTTATGCCCTGTCCTGCTGCATGTTAAAGACCACTGATGAACCCTTGATACCACAAAACTGGCCTGTACTACTTTAGTGTGACATGGTTAAATATTGGCCTGCATTAGTTGGACCAAATTGATTTACATTTGTAAATAAACGCCTTGATCAAACAAAATACTCATCTCAAATTTGAGATTCTTGTAGGATTGTTAGAGGTCTCATTTGCACACTGTAGCTATGTAAATAACTATATATAAATTATTAGCATTACTACAGATACTAATGTATCAGTACTGCAAATGACAAAACTGTGATAAATATATCATTTATTAATGGTTATCATCCTCCAGCATGAGTAATCTCCATGTGAACTCCATGCAGTTACAAATGGCGCACACTCCTTCCATGTACAACCTGCTGGACAAAAAGGTTTCAACTACTTTCCTAGCACACCGCAATTCCCCCCAAGTCCCACAAGAGGGAGATCTTGTGGGTATGGTCTTGCTGCCCTGGTCTGGAGAAGTGAGTCCTCCAGCTGGGCAGTCTGGAGTCCCCCCCCGCCCCCCCAAACGCCCACACCCACCCCCACCCCCACACACAGCTCTGACGCAAACAGCCTCCCAGAGAGCTGTGCCCTGGCGCTCTTAAACTGAAACACATTTAGTTCTTTTAAACAAAAGCCTTGCCTTCCAATGAACGTCTGGGAAACGGTGTCTGCTGCTTCTCTTGTAAAAGAGAAAGAAAAAGAAAAAAAGAACAATCTTGAGAACTCACACTAAAGCACGAGAGTTGGATCACCACATACACAAGTTTAAGACTGAGATTAGTCCTCAGTACAGAGTAATGGACTTGCAGTAGTGAACACCGTTTCTGTTTAGTCCAACATTCTCCTTTCAGATATTCAAGTTATTTACAACGTTTTAGCAAATTAGTACAACGATCACATGCATTGAATGGGTGTGAAAGAGGTCCCTAAACACAGCTTGTTGTCCCTGACTGCAGCTTCAGAAACCACACATGCACCAACCTCCAATGCAGCAAACTCATTAGCACACAGACACACGGAGCCTGTACCTCCAGCCCTACTCTATGAAGATCTGACGCTGCGTGAGAACCTGAGAGAGCTCTTTCTGCAGTTGCCTGTACTTCTGATTATCAGGGAGAGACTCGATAGATCTGGGAAGAGGCGGAAATGGGGGTGATAGCAAAATGAGACAGATAGAGAATGTGATAGAAGATTGGATGTAAATAGAGAGGAGAGGAGGAGCGAGAGAAGGGGAGGAGAAGAGAGGAAAAATCAAGGGTATGAAATGAGATCAGAGGAGTTACTTGTAGGACTCAGCCTGAATACATAAAACAGACCAGACAGCTGGGGCCAGGGGATGTGTCACAAGACACACACACACCCACCCAAAGATAAATACACATACACACACACACACACACAATCACTCATACCTCAGGCCATTGACGATGTCCTTGGTTTTGCCAAAGTAGATTTCATTCAGGGTGGAGCGGATCTTGTTCTCCATGTCCTAACATCACAGCACACAATCACACTCCAAGCACTGCTACTTAACACTGCATTAACTTCATGAAACAGCATGCAACAGAAGAGCAGAGTAAAGGAAGTGTTTCACCTCCACAAGGCGGCCAATGTTGGCAATGTGTGGGGAGGACTCGCTGACCGTCTCATCTTTCTCCATCTGAGGAGTGAGGGATCATATATGAACATGAGAGGGAGGGAGGGAGAGAGCAAAAGAATCTGAGCTGCTTCAGTCTGTCCCATCTGAGAACTGCTAGAGTGAACAAGCAGCAAAAGTCCAAATGTAGACTTTTTTAGAATTTAGAATTATGTTTTTTTTTTAAATTAGTTTGTTAAAAAGCACGCAAGGTGGCTGTCTTGGGACATGTTCTTGTATGTGGACTTTTATGGTCACGATAAGTCCTTTAAGCGTGGTCTCTCAAAGCATTGCTGCAGTGTCGCCGCAGGAGACAGATGGAGAGGAACACTCCACAGCCACACAGCCACCACAGACTGAACTCAGGCACAGACACAAATAGTTTGGTTGGGGGGGGGGGAAGTTATTTAATAAGCCTCCTTTGCTCCTGTAGGTGGCATCTCTAGACTTTACATTTAGCTACTGCCATGTCCTGTCCGTCTCTCTACATTGGTTACCTATAACTCTCTCTATACGTGCCTGGTTGTTAGTTACTTTTGCCTGTGTTATGCTTGGCTGTTATGGTTACCTGCAACTCGGATTATGGATACTTGCGTCTTTGTGTTAGCAGGATGTTATGATTACCTGTATATCTGCATAACCTGGTTGCTATGGTTACCTGTCTGGTGAGGCTGCCACCCAGGTTCATAGTGCCAGAGCCTGTTTTGGTCGTTTGAAGCCAAAGCATCACAGTAGAGGTGAGTTTATAATGAGCTGTACGGCCACTGGACTTCTCCTGAGAGAAAGAGAGAGAGAGAAAAAAACAGGGGTGTGTTAAAAAACACATTAAACTCCATACTTCATTACCCAGCAGGCCAAACATCTTTGTGTTAGCATTCCCACCTGCACTTCCACCACATGAATAGAGTCCCAGCATCCCTTAATTTTTTTGGAGCCATCTCCAGCCTTCTTAATAAGGATGACTCCGGCAAAGCCATGATCCAGATCCCACAGGTACACAGACGAAACGCCGCCCTCAAAATACCTAAGACACACACCAGCTTATTAGTTGGCAGCAAGCACACACATTCACAGACACGTGCACAAGCACACAGACACACATAGTGGAGTTGTCCTTGGTCTCTCTATACCCAGGGAGAAACCAGCCTCATCTTGGCAACTATTCCATTGTCTTTAGGGGTTTAATTAGGATTGAGCTGTAAACATAAATAATTGCATCAATATATATTACACAAAAGAGTTTTACAGCCTGAATGATTCGATTCTCTCCATTGAACTGGTCCTCACAAAGAGATTAGTTTGGCTGAATAGTTAACTGACAGAATGGCTAATTGACTGACTGGCCGACAGGCTGCACCCCTGGTACCCCAGGGCTATCTACCCCAGTAGCAGCTGGTAAAGGGTACTCACAGGTCCCTGTACTGATCGAAGGCGTTGTTGGCCTCCACCTCCAGTTTACGCAGGCGGGCCGAGGGCATGGCGCCATCATCGATGGGAGGGTCATATTTATTACTCCACGGAGATCTGCACAAAAACCACACAAAGGTAAACATCTTCACACTCATCCTAACCGAAGTCTCAACACTTTAACCCTAGCCCATGAGTAGACACACAGACACAGATGTTTCTCTGAGGTGTCTGTGTGGGTCCTGAGCATGTGTACAGAGAGCAGAGAGTTATTATGGATTGTCACACATGGCAGAACATGCAGAGGAGTCACGTGTGTGCAAGTCATCCGTCTCTACACGGGTGAAACTTCAGATGCAGGAGAAGAAGCTGTTTGTTTAGTTGGGTTTGTTTATAAGAGTTAAATACATTTAAAGTTTCAATATGTCAAAGTGTCCTTAGAATTTGAGCTTGTGACGGTAGGTATATTACAAGGACGGTTATATATAACCAACTAAAACATCTGCATGAAACTTCTTGCACTTCTTACAGCAAGTCATATGAATCAAATCACCGACCTCGGTCGGACAAAACGAAACTTGAACAATCTGGGACAGGGATGTTTATTTTGGTTCTGATTGGAGGCAGGCCTGTGGGGTTGATCTGGGAAAGGCCCATGGGATCTGGACTCATGCAGTTCTGGTGCTGACCTGTAGGAGTCACCATCCCGGTTGTAGTCACAGAGCAGGTAGTCTTTCCCAACTATTCTGTCCCTGGCGATCTTCAGAGGCTGATCCACAGAGGACAGCAAGTCCTCACACAGGCTGGGCACCTGCACACACACGCAAAACACACAAAAACAAAAAGACGCTGCAATTTGTGCAATGCAAAATGGGAAAAAAAATGTTTTAACATTTCCCTAAACACAGCTGTAGTACTTAACCTTATGCCTACTCACAGAAACCTGCAGTTTATTTTTGAATCACCTATAGAGATGTATGACCTAATAATGACTAGCCGTGGTCCTGAACTGTCTCAAAACATGACTTTAGTCTGCCAACAACACAATACGAATGAATGAACTGTTCTTTAAGGCCAAGGGAAACATTTAAGCAGGTGACTGTCAGTAGAACAAACAGACCTGGGTGAGAAAGTCCTGAATATGACCTGGGATAAGAGCTAATTAGCACATCAGCCTTGAGGAAGAGGGTTAGGGAGACAGAGAGAGAGAGAGAGAGAGAGCGAGAGAGCACACGAGAGGGACAAAGAATGAGAAAAAGAAGGAGAGAGGGATTGAAAGAGAAAATGGACATAAATAAACAAAAGCAGGGAAGAAAATAATACATGAGAAAGAACATAGAAAGAGAAAGAATATGCATCTGGCATGAATTTACTGTGATATAATAAAGGGAGCTGCAGGTATTGCTGTGCATGCATACATGTAATAATGTTGCAGAGTGATTGGTTGGGCTCTACTCTACTCTATGGATTCTGGTTTCTCCAGAGATAGTTGAAGCCCAATGCTGCACTACACTCACTACCCAGTAATTCCCCATTATAAATTGCCTTGTGTGGTTCTCAGATAGGATGTGTGTGCGTGCATATGCGTGTAAGCAGAAAGCCTTCAGCATACTTAATGACTTCTAATCACCATGAAACAAGAAAGAGCAGGTACTCACTCAGTTCCAAAGTGGGAGAAGGTTACTAACACTAAACATAGGAACAAACTGGAGAAGCAAAGACTAACATTAAATTGAATGAAACAGGCGAAGAATAAGAGTATTCCCTGACAAACCTGCAGGGTGGTGCTAGTGGGATCTCTGTCTCACACACACACACACACACACAAACACAAACAAACACAAACCAGGTCGATGAGGTCGCTGAGATTCTTCTCGATCTGCTGCGGAGGCAGACGTCTCATCAGATCCAGAGCACAGTCTAACTGCTGATCATTCTATTGGGAGACACAGACAGAAGTATTGTGGATATCATCTTCATTTCTGTTTTTCTGCTTCTTCACAAAAATATTTCTTGAAATTACAACAATCTGTTCCGGTAACAATATCTTTAGCTGAATTAAACAAAACAAACAAAACATGAATGCGTTACTTAGCAACACTGCAGTGGCATATTCCACACCCGGGATTACAGAATGTTTCAGTCCTTGACTCCTCTTTGCCCGAGTCAGATCTCTTTGCATTATGTACCATGGCAATGGCTCACCTGGAGCCCACCAATCTGTGGCAGTGTAAAGTCAGTGTTTGGCCGTGTTGTTCCTATAGTTGCCATGCACTGCACAGGTTAATGGCTTCCTTGCACCAACTCATCAGCTAATAAAGTTTAATGGGAATGTGTTTGTAATGCTTCCTCTTGCCTGAGACACACTAATCCTGTTACGTTATGACACCTACAGCTGTACAGCAGCAGTGCGCCCCCCCCCAAAAGGTCTGGCATCAGGTTCAGTGACTGGACATCTCTGATACACTGAGCCTTCTGTCTGGAAATATCCGCTCTTCTAAAACATGGCACTTGACACGTTTTCTTTGATGTCCCCATGAGTAACTCCAGACTCATTAAGGTTTATGGAGGAGGGTTTTCACACCCCCCTTTCTTTTAGTGTCTATCCTCTCCACATCTTGGAGGCCTCGTGTGGACCTCGGCCACAAGGACCAGTCACTTCGTTACATGAGACGTCACTTCGTTACATGACGCCGAGGCTGGTGTCTCGAGGGAAGCTCTAGGGCTGAGACCCCGAGCGTGAGAACACAGCTGCTTTAAGGAGGCAGCGGGCTGAGGCACTGCGGTCCAGATCTCCCGCGCTAACGGACCAGAAGCTACAGCTGAAACTGCCCCACTTACACAGCAATCAAATTGAAGACTGTGGAGCTCACAACGGGTGTCAGATTTCCACACCATCATATGGAAATGTTCCATTTTGCACAATGCCAAATTTAGTCAGTATCTAAGTAATGTTTTTTTTTGCTGTTCACTTTTTAAGAATCATACATTTTACGCATGTGCCTCTTATAAAAAGCAAACCTTAATTTTTATTCATTAGCTGTATTCTTGCCACAGAGTTCTATAGTATAGAACACACATGCAGCCTCTGTGACAAGAATACAGCTAATGAAGCTAATACAGCTATCACGTATGCAGTGGAGAAAGCAGCTGCTCATTTTAGTCCATCCCAAATTCAATTCCAAAACCACCACTTAGTTTTAGAGTGTTAGATGAAGTAAGGAAGGGTGAGGTTGCCTTATATTGCACACAAAGCCAAGTGCCACAGGACTACACCTCCAGGTGCACGAGGCCACGGCACCAGACGTTACAGCTGCACAGGAGAGCATAAACAAGAAGCATACACACCTGACCTCAGTAATGAAAAAGTGCATATATATGTACACGTGCATGTGTGTGTACAGTACAGAAAAGGGAGAACGCATGAGAGTTGCTACAGGAAAGCTTCTATGAAAACTTTAGGCAGACAGCAGAGCTTGTGTGCAATCTTTCTTCAGAGGCAAATTCCCCAGCCCCCCATCTGAGCTTCAGAAAACAGCTACGGCTGCGTTTTACTAGGCAATATGTACACTAGTGGTTACACTATGCATCTTATTCACTCAAATAAAAAAAATGCACAGATTTGAGGAAGTGACAAACAAAGACATGCATCTCCTTTCACAGCAAATACATTACTGGAGTATTGCTCATTGCAATTTAGGAGGTTTGATAAGGCTTGTGGGATTTTAGCTGTCAAACACCGCCATTTGAATGTTTCACACAGGCCTTTAAAAAAATACAGAGGAAAAAAAAAACAAAACACTGGCCAATAAAAGGCTCATAAATCAACTATATTTATGTGGACAAATCACACTGAAGGCAAACACTTGGAGTGACCAAGACAGGACAAGACTGGGGTGCCTAGGGCCATGTAAGCTCATGTTCAGTAACACCACAGTGTGGAGGACCGCACTGAGTGGGCTCACGGTCCAATCTGTCAGCACAACACCTACATACCCTGACACTGTGTTTAAAGAATGGGCAGTATGCATTAGTGCACAGACACCCTTACACAGCAGAAGGTTCAGGGGTGAGAAAGTAGTAGTTGATCTCTGAGCCATACCATCTGTTTCTTAACTGCTAACAAGAGCAAAGCATTTTTAAACTTTAAAATATATCCACAGGCTTTGAGTAAACTGTTGAAAGTTGGCCAATAGTGACAACGGATAGCGGATAGTCACAACGTCGTAAATAAGAACAGATGTTCAGACCCCTTGCTGTAGGAACAACTCCAGTGCTTCATATCCAAATATTTGATACCTTCAGGATGTGGCAAGTGAATGAACAACAGTGTATTTTTAACCACTCGTTGTTAAACAGATGCTGGTAAACAGTACAAATGTTGGCTAAACATTTTTTAAACGATGTAGCTAACCAACTAATGGGTATATCGGTCCTGGGCGACACTAGTGACGTCAGAGTCTGACAGCAGCTTTCAGACGCGGCTGTCAAATCAAAGACTGGAACTCAAACTCACATGCCATGCACTGATTAGCAGCTTTTATTAAACGCGGGCTTTGCATTGCTGTCAGCAAAGCCGAAGCCCCACACAATAAACTCAGTTTACATGGCTAACTGTATACGAAGGTATTTAAATACAACAAACCGGACTGCATGAACGCATTCTTACAGACTGGTCATATTGGCGTGTCACTCCAGCGCTTACATGGACGTTAATATTGTTCGTCAATAGTGTGCTTGGAGACTTGCTCAGAGTTTTGAACTGCAAGGAGAATAGTGGAGTTTGGCAACGAGCCACAAACAGCTGCAGCAAGACGCGAGTGTAACCCACTCTTCGACATACCGAAACCCAAAATAGCAGCGTAATTAGTTAGCTAAGCCTTGCTAACCCAAAACATCCTGCGCTGCCCTCCTCGGCTTAGTCCATGTAAAAGACACTTAGCTCGCCAATTAGCGAGCTACAAGCACACCCGACGCCGCCGAGTAGGGAGACTTAGAATAAGGTCTGTTTTATTTCGGAATATACGTAAATAGCTTCGAGGCTGTATTTAGGTGGCATCGGAGACGCGGCGCTGAACACTTCCTATAAAAGGCAGTGCTCGTAGACCCAGCACCCCCCAGGATACGGTTAGCTTAGCCTAGCTTAGCCTAGCAGTGCCGCATCTACCACAGGCCTTACCATGGCTGCGGTCTCGGGGACGGAATACACGTTCGCCGACGCCTTTAACGGATGGTTTGAGCGTACTTGCTCGGTCCGCGCTGCTGTGCAGTAACCGTATGTGTCCGTGCGGAGTTGACGCTGTTTCTGTTCGCCTCTGTGGCGGAGCCCAACCCTGTCAACGAACTCACTTCCTCAATCGGGGCTGCAGTAACAGGGCCGGAGAAAACAAGCGGCCGTTGTATGTCCGGGTCATTCAAAACCTGCGCTCGAACGCCCAATCAGAGCGGGCTAAGTAAGGCATGGCCAAATATGGAAAGGGATGGGCGTGTCAGGCATGGTGACGTCAGCGGAGGAGGGGGAACGCCCGTCATCCTGAAGTACTGTTCAACACCACAATTACGCTGCTCAAATGACCCGAATCTATTTTAATGACGAAATGGCGTTTAGATCTTTCACTTAAAAGTGGAGATTTGCAACAACAAACGGCACAGGGGGTTAAACCTTTTGTAGGATGAAAATGAACACGTATATGACCGATAATACTTAATTTGAAAGCACGAAAGCATAGTCACTCTTTATTTTTGCCTACATACTGTGTAGATGTTATTTATATGTCTTCTTTAAAATCCATGGACAAACAAATAATTCTCCTTCTAGGAGGACTCATGTAAGACTTTACTTCAGTGGCCCTTGTGTTGAAATAACCTAATGAATAATCTATTTTCAAATACAAATACTGCTAAAGTCACTGCTCATCGTTGAATGATGGCCTGAACAATCGGACAAAAAAAATAGGAAGGTCTTGTGTTTATTCAGTCATATCGGCTCAGCTATAAATAGACAAAGGAGTCTTAATGTTAGTAAATAGTTACCATATAAGGCTTTATGTACAGTCCCATAATACAGGTCTTGCATACTTGTTTGTTTTTCTTTGACAGAATACATGGTCTTGTATACTTTATTTTGCTGAAGTTCAGTAAACTTTTCACTTCTGCAGACTCACATGGGTGATGAGCTACTCTGCTCAGGTGATAAGGGGGCGGGGAATACCTTCAGGCACGAGAATGGGCGAGTCTCGCGATACTGACTAGGTTCAAGCCGAGGACCAGGCAGCTCAAACATGGCGGACGAGCTTGGACATAAGTGGGATCGCTGCCTCGCCAACAGCGCTGTTAAACTGGGTAATTATATCCCTACTGTGTCACCTATCAATAAAGTTTCATATGTTTTCCATTGTGGAGTGTGTATGTGTTTGAGTAAACTTCAGTTTATGCTTCAGTCCTGTACTTTGATGTTGAGTAATGAGGGCCAGGCTAGGTCATAATGAGCTGTAAGCCTTAGCAAGCTAGCCATACAATAAACTCATGACAGTTTAATAAGACGACGTTTAATTCATGAAGGTTACAGGACGGGGTCCTTTATAAGTACCTCTTCGTTATGGACAGCTTGTCTGACGTTGGAGCAGTGCGATAGGGCATACTTAATAATGACACGGTGTCCTTCAAAATCTCACACGCTAACTAAGCTAGCTCACATAGATGCTATGTAATCGGAGTTAGGGTTTACTGCTCTCCTCAGGTCGTCCGAGTGGCAGTCCCATATTAACTCGGGTTAAGGCTTACTGCTCTCCAGGTTGGCTGAGTGGCAGTCCATTTAGCTAGCACGATAAGACCTTTTCATTCTGTAGTTTGACAGTGGTGTCTCAGTGGTCAAGGTACTTGACTTGTAATTGGAAGGTTGCTGGTTCAAGCACCTCCACCAAGTTGCCATTGTTGGGCCCCTGAGCAAGACCCTTAACCCTCAATTGCTCAAAATTGTACCCAATCATAATTGTAAATTGCTTTGGATAAAAGCATGAGGTAAATGTAGTATGTCCACATTACATAACACTTTATGCATCTTTAGATGTGATGAATAT
The DNA here is from genome assembly GCF_041902795.1 of Electrophorus electricus. Classification (NCBI taxonomy): domain Eukaryota; kingdom Metazoa; phylum Chordata; class Actinopteri; order Gymnotiformes; family Gymnotidae; genus Electrophorus; species Electrophorus electricus. Next base: position 18,195,057 of record NC_137518.1, on the reverse strand, counting down.
TAAGCTATCGAGACAACCCTGAAATATATCTGCCATGTAACATCTTTATTCTTTGACATTTTAAATGGTAAAGAAATAATCTGGGGGTGGGTTATAATTTGTCATAACAGAATTTTTAGTTTATCGTATCTCTTAACGGAGTGTTCATCTGTTTGAGGTGGTAAAACTATAGAAATGGACCCACTATAGGGTATTGACAGGACTAGCATTGTTTATCTGTGTACCTAATTCTTGCACATTTTCTGCAGGATTTAATTCCTATTAACTGCCACTCATTTGTGCAAGTTGCAACCTCTCCTAATGAAGAGGTATAGAGGTGGGAGCCATAACAAAACATAACACGATACCTCAATACATCTTCAGGATGCAGGATATGTATCGCAGTGTAATAAATTGCCCACAGCACACAAGGAGCCTATTAATGCTATATTTAAAACTATCTGAAAGTACAATTATCTTGTCAGTTGTGTTTACAGAAATAAACTAGGAATGAATAGGAATACATAATCTAACAAAGAAAATCAAGTAAAAAAGTCATGAAACACATTATAGTACATGATTTGTTACTATGCACATTTAAAATGATGTGACAGCACCTACTACTATTTAATGTTTTAAATAGCATGCATTTGGCCAAAAGGCCCAAGTATTGATAATACCCACTAACTAAAGTGCGTAGTACATATTTTGTCATGATTTATTATGATAGCAAAGGCAATATCCTCATACTGACCACCTTTAATGGTACTGGCATTAAGCCCTCCAAATCTAAACACTTTTTCCTGCCAAAGCTAATTTGGCTTGGTATGGTTGATTTGTGTACCAGAAAAGCAGCAGAAAAACCGTGGAAAGTCTGTTTCATGTGGAACTAAATGAAAGCAGTTTTAAAGTCAAAGCAATTTATAAGATGCACAATATTCCACTGGTTGGTTCTCAGTGTCTCTTTTGGGGATTCCATGTGTAGTATGTTTTCAGTGTTTCTGGGCTTTAATTTGCCTGACTTGGCAGTTTTGATAATTACGCAAGAAGTTGAATAAGGTAGTCCGGAGCAGGGAAAAACACATTCCACGGATTCCATGGGTTCATTATGATGATATCAGAATGCCTGTTATAAAATGCATGACAATATGGATTTGGATTGCGCAGGCAGTGCTTGTGGGGGGGGGTTGAGGGGTTGGTGATAGCTTTTGCTGGATTAGAGTGAAGGTGTGAGTTGTTGGTCTATGCTGGATACTGTCGTGGGGTTTGGTTCCCTGTGCTTGTTGGGGTGGAGGGGCTGCATGTTGGCCTGTGTTGGGTACTGTGGAGGGGTTTGGTATTGGTCAATGGCTGGTGCTGCAGTAGCGTTTGGTGCTGGCCTGTGCTTGGCGCTGTGGGGAGGTTGGTGCTGGCATGTGTTAGATGCTGTGGTGGGGTTTGGTTCTGGCCTTTGCTGGGTGCTGTATTCCCTCCCTTGTTTGCAGGACTGCCAAGGGAAGGTTTGGGCTCAGATAGAGGCTGTCAGATACACACACACATGTGGTTTTAATGAGCTGTTCTCAGAAGAATTGATTCGCCTCTCTTCTCTACTATGGCAGATCGTAAAGCATCCTATCCTCAAAGTGGCGATGCAGACAGGGCCAAGTTTTCCCAGAGCCAGTAGGAGTTGGAGGCTGCCAGAGGCTGTTACTGGGAATGGGGGCAGAGTCATAGTGGGTTCTGGGGGGAAGGCCATAGTGCCTCTAACACAGTTTCAGTGTTTTGTTTTATTTTTCTTTTTTTCTCCTTCCCTTTTAGGAACTGCAGCTTTGGAGCGGGTTAAAAACAAAGCCTAAATAAAAGAGGCAGCATGGAGGGAGAGAGAGAGAGAGAAAACGGAGGAAGAAGGAGGTCAGAGTGCAGTAATGTCCTCAGGCTGTTGATAATGGTATTATGGTATTGTTAAGCATAGCACATACTTGGCAGGCTGCTCCCACTGTTCTGTGCTGAGAGAGAGAGGTGAACTGGTTCAGCCAAATCAAAATCTTGAAGCTCCTAACTCAGAGTTTTGCTTGGAGAGGGGAATAGACAAGAAAAAAAGAGAGAGAGAGAGACAGTGCAAAAGAGAGAGAGGTAGAGTGGAAAGGGCAGGTCTTTAGCCCCCTCGGCTAAGCAGTGGAATGTTGTTTGGTGTTTTTGTGGTGCTGGTTGACAGGCGGTTGTGTAATGGGTTCAGTGTCGTCTGACTGTGGGGCCAATCTCCCTGTCCCATGAAAGGGTAGAGCAGAGCAGAGCAAACTTGCGGGTTTCGTTTTCTGCACTGGCGGCAGCCGGAGAGAGAGCTCGCAAAAGAGCGCGAGAGAGAGGGAGGGAGGGAGGGAGGGAGGGAGGACGAGTTTGTGCAAGGTTTGTGAGATCCAGCACAGCACTCATCCACCCTGGCACGGCTGATTTTCTCTCTCCTGTTACAGACAAAAATTCAACCTTTCGTTCTCCCCTGTTGTCTCTCGCTACCTACATACCCCTCCCACCCTTCTTTCTGTGCATCTGGCCAGCAGGTGCTGTTTACCAGTTCTGAGGTCAGAGGCCAACTTAGGTCACCCCTTCACCTTGTTACAGCAAACTTTCTTGCCCAGTGATTGTACTTGTATATGTTTGTGTGTGCATGCGTGCGTGTATGTGTAAAAAGGAATTTGCGTGTAACAAGTTTAAAAATACAGCATTTAGTCTCAGTTGTGTTTTCAGTTTAAAAGCTAAAATGTATATTTAGTCTCTCTCTCTCTCTAGTAACTGGCATTGGTGTTGGTGCTGTGGTCTCCTTGCTGTTCTTGAAACGTGAGTTCTGATTTTTCCTTTCCCTCCTTTTTAAAAAAAATTTAAACTGTAAAAATGATTTTTGTCTGTGGATCTGTAGGACCATATAGTGTTACTAGCACATTAATCACATTGTGAGGGGTTCTTCATTCTTTTTTAGCCCAGTTTTGTTCTGTTAGGTGTTTGCATACAATCCCAGAGGTGAAGTGCTCCTGCTCCATCACCACTGTTTCAACTTCTCCTCTTTACCAGGTCCATTAGAGTCAGGGTTGCCAGGGTAGAAAGAAAATCAGTCTGCACAGGGCAGCAATGATGGAGGTTACTAAAAATATCAAATAAAGATGTCTGTGCGTCTGCATATAGGACGCTCCTGGCCAGTAGCGTTTGGAGCAGGTTTTGGGGTGGGCATGGCTTACTCCAACTGCCAACATGACTTCAGATCCCCCTACCTTCTACATGGACACATGGAAAAGGTAATCCTTGTCCTACACACATGCACACACAAGTGCTCAGTAAACACTGCTGCACAGTTACACATAGAAAACATCAAAAGAGGCTCACATGTCCAGAGGCTTCCAGCAGCTGTCTAACTAAAACTGGTGACATTTCAGCTCTGGTGTTAACAACAGTATATATTCAAAGTTAACAATGCTGTGATGGTATTGAGTAAAACTAAACAAATACTTCTCTCTTCCTCTCTCTCTCTCTCTCTCTCTCTCTCTCTCAGGATCAGTAGAAGAGCTTTGTCCCTTGTTCTCCTGAATGGGTTTGAGCTCGCTGTTTCTGCCTTTCTTCCACAGTCTGGTCTCCCCGTCTGCAGGTTCTGTCTGAGAAGTGTGCGTGAGGATCTTTAATAAAAACGAAAACAGTTTAACAGGAAAGAGATGTGTGCTTTTCTTTGATCAGAGGGAGTTCTATTTGGTCTGTTGGGGGTAGGGTTTGTAAATGAGTAAGAGAGAGCGAGAGCGCGAGAGAGAGAGTGAGTGTGTGTGTGTGTGGGGGGGTAACATTTATGAGTTATGTATTCACATATAAGAGAGTGAGAAAGCAGTTTGTGTGTGTATGTATTAATGAGTGTGAGAGTTAAACTCCTGCTGTTCAGGAATGGTTCAGCACCTGCAGCCCCTGAGGGAACAAAGGCAGAGACAGACAGACAGACAGAGCAGAGGGATGGGGAGGGAGACAGACAGACAGACAGACAGAGCAGAGGGGTGGGGAGGGAGGGAGACAGACAGACAGAGCAGAGGGGTGGGGAGGGAGACAGACAGACAGACAGAGCAGGGGTGGGGAGGGAGACAGACAGACAGACAGAGCAGAGGGGTGGGGAGGGAGACAGACAGACAGAGCAGAGGGGTGGGGAGGGAGACAGACAGACAGACACAGAGCAGAGGGGTGGGGAGGGAGACAGACAGACAGACAGACAGAGTAGAGGGGTGGGGAGGGAGACAGGCAGACAGACAGACAGAGTAGAGGGGTGGGGAGGGAGACAGACAGACAGACAGAGCAGAGGGGTGGGGAGGGAGACAGGCAGACAGACAGAGCAGAGGGGTGGGGAGGGAGACAGGCAGACAGACAGAGCAGAGGGGTGGGAAGGGAGACAGACAGACAGACAGACAGAGCAGAGGGGTGGGGAGGGAGACAGACAGGCAGAATGAGAGAGCCGAGGGAGACGAGAAAAAGGGAAAAAGACAGACAAAAGAACAGATTTTGGAAAGCTAATGGAGAGGAGGGAAACTAAAATGCAGAATAAACATTTCTGTTGGAATGATCTGCAGGATAAGATCAGTGAACATGTACATTAGAGAAATAGACGAGAAGAGAGAGGCGAGACCGAGATCTAAGATGAAGGGAGGGGTGTGTGTAATTGCAGGGTGGCTGGATTATTAGGCAATAATGAGTGCCATTTACAGTAATGTGGGTCATGCATGTCAGAGCTAACACTGCTAATGCATGTAAAGTACTAACTAGTTAATACAGAGCAGACACACACAATATGCACACACACACAGCTGTTCTCCAGACTCCATAAACCCACACACTGCAGTCTGAACTAGAGTACTTTGTGTAGCATTGGAAGCAATCATGGCCTTCACAAGTTGGGAATGATTATGTTTACATGTCTGCATTCATTCTGTGTGTGTGTGTGTGTGTGTGTGTGTGTGTGTGTTACATCCTAGTGCAGCAGAATGTATGGAATGTTCTAGAATGCCAGTTATGGGCTGAGCTCAAAACTTATTACTAACAGGTGAGAGTCCTACCCCCCCCCCCCCCCCTTCTCACACACGTACACACATCGTGCACTTTTGTTCTCAGTCTCACAATTCATCAGTCCTCTCACACCCACAAGCAGGCTCCTGCACTCACGTGGTGCTCCTCTGAAATCGGAGTAAACGTTAACACCTTTGGGTTGGTCTAATTTCCTCTGCTCTGTAACAAGCATTTCTCAGCAAGTGAAGCGAGCAAGACATTTAGAGGTCTGCAGGAATCGCGCCTGGACACCTGTGGAGAGAGAAAAGGAGGCGGGAGATCTGTCAGACATGAGGGTACCTGTTCGTACCTGTCTGGCAGATTCCCTTGCACACACTCTCAATCCCCCTGACACTTAAAACATAACACACACCCACACACAGTTGCACTCGCTGATAAACACATACACCCTTTCCTACTGGAAATGGTACTTAAGCATTAATTTTACTCTAATTTAAAAAGCTGCCAACTACTGCTCATACAGCTCACCTTCACAGTGTCTTTAAGCATTATGTTAGCACATATCTCCTGTCATGATATCTTTGGCTGAAATGGCACTATCGAGCCATAAACCACCTTAATAAAAACTTTTGTAATAACTCTTGAAGAGAGTTGAAAAGGTTGTAGAAGAATACTCCTGACAGGCTGATCTGTGTGTTCTCTGACAGTTTCTAATGAATCCATGAAGGTCATAAAGATGGGGTGAGGATGTCTTCGCGCGTTCCTTACATTAATTACAAGTAGGCCTACACTGGAGCACTGCGTGACTACTTCATTCACCGTTTTGATTTATGAACATTCTGACTGCTAAACATTTGGAAATTTAATAGCCTCCAGAGCCTGTCTTTTGTACCCAAGTATAGTTTTGTGGCTTGTAGTTTGTGTTTAAACAAACCAATCCACAATGCTGTTATACTTGACAAACTAAGACCAGATTGAGAAAAAGTTTCATCGTTTTAAATCCGCCCGCAAAAAAGTGTGGTAGCTGCTCTTCATCCTCTTCATCCTCTCCCCAGCCAGTCTGGGTCCAGCAGTGACCAGAAGGCTCGGGGACAGACGATGGCCTTTACATTGCAGGGGAGTTTTAAACATGCCAAACACATTTCGCTCCCTTTCACTCTGTGCCTGGGGCTCTGTGGGGCTCCTGGTGAACTTCGCTGCCGCACCTACAAAGGAAAGGGCAAAAAAAGACAACAGAGGAGAACAGCGCCTGAAGACAGAGGACGCTCGAGGAGCAAAACCCCTCTTCTGATAGTATTTCATGGTGAGGTGGACCGGGGATGAGGGGAGGGCTCTAGACACAGATAGGGTTACTGCTCAGCGCTGTCTGCTCTTACACTGGCCGCCTTTCTCCCTCGCTGATGTCATTGTTTGACGTTTTCTTGGTCGTTACTGGGCGAGTCGTCGCTTCCACCGTCGGACGATCCACTGCTTGGCCATCATCATCATCATCATCATCATCATCATCATCATCATCAGCTAGTCTCGGCCATCTCCCCTACGGGGCGGCAGCGAAGACGCGCGACCACGAACACGGGGCGCTCGCTTTAACGCAGGAAGGTCGGACGATTCTGTGGACTGTCGGCTTTTCGGCGCCTCTGAACAGTCGGCGAAGTGGATAGTTTTTGTCAACTTTTCCAAAGTGCCCCACGTTACATTTTTATTGTCTTTGTGTCGAGAAGATAATACGGACGAGTGACAGATACTTAGACAGTTCTGCACTTCGCAAGAGTAGGGTGAGTTAAACCGAGCCGTTTTGATCAGTGGTGGTTGTATTGTATTCTTGCAAAATTTAAGTTGTAAAAATGTCTCCGTATAACAAAGTTAACTGAGTTTGTGTAATGTGGGGCTAATACAGGAGCGAGAGAGAGAGTCTAAACCATATTTCAGCAACTTAAGTGGCTACCTTTGCGTCATCTTGAGGAACTGACTCCGCTCACTCCGCACGTATTTATTAGGGGTGAGTTAGGCGCTCAAGTTTACTTATTTAAAAAATAATAATATTAAACCATTAATTTATACTGTCAAATGTTTAAACAGATCATTCAGTACAATCAAGGTGTTCCCAACTTGTCTGTAGTCCTTGTGCTTCTGGCGCATGGCTTTGCCGCCACAGGCGATGTCGAATTTGGACGGGAATATTGAATCAGTGCGGAATGTTATTTCTGAAAGCCAGAACCTGGGCGGTTCGAAGGCGTTGTGCTTGTAGCCGTAACCGAGGATGCTCAGCGTCTTTGCAGTTAAATAAAGGTCCCCTAGGGGACGTTTTTGACACGCATCGATACGTGTGGTATTCGGGTTTATTGGAGTCAGGTGGAGACTGATTCTCTCTCTCTCGCTCTCTCTCTCTCTCTCTCTCTCTCTCTCTCTCTCTCTCTCTCTCTCTCTCTCTCCTGCACGTCTCTCCCAAGCCCCCTTTGTGTTTTACATTGGGCAGTACTGAGCCAATCTCGGCCATCTGAGCCCTCTGAAGCTGATTACTGCTCCGTAGCTGCGCCACATCACTGGAGCCAAGCAGCTCAGCTGCCCTGCTCTAGCAGAACAGTGCCGCAGTATCGATGTATCGATCACACACCATTACAAAAGCTTCGAATAATAATTTTAAATACTAAAACAATGGATTCTTCTTATTGTTGTTGTTATTGTTAATAATATTAATAATAATAGCAATAATAGCAATAATAATAATAATCATAATTATTATTATTATTATTATTATTATTATTATTATTATTATTATTATATGTTTGATGACTTCATATCGTGCAAGATAATTGGAATATCTTGAATAGAATTACCTCATGGAGAAGCAGCCTGTCACAAACACAAACATAACAGAAGAATCCATGTAGATTAATATAGACTAATGGGATAGATGCCTGGTGAGTTAGCCTAATCTGGCCTGCAGCATTGTAGCCAACATGGCTAAACCATGTCACATTAGTGTCCTGTCCCCTCTAGGTGCAGCGATGTGGCCCGGGGCTGTGATTGGCTGTGCGCTACTCGCACTGTGTTCAGCGGCTCCGCCGGCACACATCAACCGCTTGGCACTTTTCCCTGACAAGAGTGCCTGGTGTGAAGCCAAGAACATCACTCAGATAGTCGGGCACACGGGCTGCCAGGCGCGTTCCATCCAAAACAGGTCAGTGCTCCACACACACAGACACAAACACACAAACACGGGCACAAAGTATGTGGCTGTGCTCACCACAGAAATGCACAAGACAATAGTTAGATCTTGAAGGAGAATGGTTCTCATATTTGCTATGTTTGTATAAGACATCTTTATTGGGAAACACAAAGATTATAGCATATGTGTATCATTAAATTTTGGCTGTGTGCTATACAGTGGTGAGAAAAGTAACCTAACAAAATGCTGAATGATACTTGAGACACTTAAACTGGCAGTAACAGTGAAAAGGTACAGTGTAAAATGAGGTCTGATTTAAAGCAACTGTTAATAATATTTTTCAAGAGTCAGTACCTCACTGGTTCTCACCATAATTCATTATACATCACTATTTTATAAACATAAATTGTGGTGATTGTGGAAATGTGTGAGTACTGCTTTAACCCCCTCAGTTTACTGAGTGAAATCAGAGATGTTTTACTGTATGCAATAATGCACTACTACCACCAGTGGATACATACTGAGTGGCCATTATATCAGAAGACATAATGTAGTAGTCATTAGGTCTTCTGGGATTTTTGACTTCCCATCTGATGTAATCTACAGAGAACCACTAAACCTTATATCCTAAAATGACCAGCATGGGTGCCTAAAACATAACAGAAGATTCCAAGTAGGACAATATCAAGGAGATATGAAAATCCAAAAGTCAGCTGCACCCCAAACACACACACACACACACACACACACACACACACACACACACACTGTGTGTATATGTGTGTTGTGCACAGCATATTTGAAACAGTGCTTTAGCTACTGAGTGTGTGTGTGTGTGTGTGTGTGTGTGTGTGTGTGTGTGTGTGTGTGTGTGTGTGTGTGTGTTATGCAGGGCATGTTTGGGACAGTGCTTTAGCTACTGTGTGTGTGTGTATGTGTGTGTGTGTGTGTGTGTATGTTATACAGGGCATGTTTGGGGCAGTGCTTTAGCTACAGTGTGTGTGTGTGTGTGTGTGTGTGTGTGTGTGTTATGCAGGGCATGTTTGGGGCAGTGGTTTAGCTACAGTGTGTGTGTGTCTGTGTGTGTGTGTGTGTTATACAGGGCATGTTTGGGACAGTGCTTTAGCTACAGTGTGTGTGTGTGTGTGTGTGTGTTATACAGGGCATGTTTGTGGCAGTGCTTTAGCTACAGGCTGTGTGTGTGTCTGTGTGTGTGTCTTATACAGGGCATGTTTGGGACAGTGCTTTAGCTACAGTGTGTGTGTGTGTGTATGTTATACAGGGCATGTTTGTGGCAGTGCTTTAGCTACAGGCTGTGTGTGTGTGTGTGTGTTATACAGGGCATGTTTGGGGCAGTGCTTTAGCTACAGTGTGTGTGTGTGTGTGTGTGTGTGTGTGTGTGTGTTATACAGGGCATGTTTGGGACAGTGCTTTAGCTACAGTGTGTGTGTGTGTGTGTGTGTGTGTGTTATACAGGGCATGTTTGGGGCAGTGCTTTAGCTACAGTGTGTGTGTATGTCTGTGTGTGTGTTATACAGGGCATGTTTGGGGCAGTGCTTTAGCTACAGTGTGTGTGTGTGTGTGTGTGTGTGTGTGTGTGTGTTATACAGGGCATGTTTGGGGCAGTGCTTTAGCTACAGTGTGTGTGTGTGTGTGTGTGTGTGTGTGTGTGTGTGTGTTATACAGGGCATGTTTGGGGCAGTGCTTTAGCTACTGTGTGTGTGTGTGTGTGTGTGTGTGTGTGTGTGTGTGTGTGTGTGTGTGTGTGTGTGTGTGTGTGTGTGTGTGTGTGTGTGTGTGTGTGTGTGTGTTATACAGGGCATGTTTGGGGCAGTGCTTTAGCTACAGTGTGTGTGTGTGTGAGATACAGGGCATGTTTGGGGCAGTGCTTTAGCTACAGTGTGTGTGTGTGTGTGTGTGTGTGTGTGTGTGTGTGTGTGTGTGTGTGTGTGTGTGTTATACAGGGCATGTTTGGGGCAGTGCTTTAGCTACAGTGTGTGTGTGTGTGTGTGTGTGTGTGTGTGTGTGTGTGTGTGTGTGTGTGTGTGATACAGGGCATGTTTGGGGCAGTGCTTTAGCTACAGTGTGTGTTTGTGTGTGTGTGTGTGTGTGTGTGTGTGTTATACAGGGCATGTTTGGGACAGTGCTTTAGCTACATTGTGTGTGTGTGTGTGTGTGTGTGTGTGAGATACAGGGCATGTTTGGGGCAGTGCTTTAGCTACAGTGTGTGTGTGTGTGTGTGTGTGTGTGTGTGTGTTATACAGGGCATGTTTGGGGCAGTGCTTTAGCTACAGTGTGTGTGTGTGTGTGTGTGTGTGTGTGTGTGTGTGTGTGTGTGTGTTATACAGGGCATGTTTGGGACAGTGCTTTAGCTACAGTGTGTGTGTGTGTGTGTGTGTGTGTGTGTGTGTGTGTGTGTTATACAGGGCATGTTTGGGGCAGTGCTTTAGCTACAGTGTGCCCAACACTTTCCCCCAGTCCACCGAGTCCTTAGTGCACTGTGACTCCTGCATGCCAGCTCAGACCCAGTGGGAAGTGGTGAGTGTTATTATCTTCTTATAATGTGTTTATAACTGCTTATAACACACAACCAATGTCTGTAAATGTGTACTGGAATATATTTATATGTTTGTGTGTGTGTGTGTGCGCGTGTGTGTGTGCGTGTTCATGTGTATTACCAAAGCAGCTTCTTTTTACTTTTTTTTAGCAAAAACATTCCTTTTTGGTTACTGAGGTTGAGGATATGATTGGCCTTAGGATTAGGCTTGGAAAAGTCTTATTAAATATAGGTCATTACATATGGTTATGGTTGTAATCTGGCCTGTCAAATTAGTCTAGAATGTTTTAAATTAAAGTGACCTTATGGACAGTGTGGCAAAAGTAAATAGGGAGTGAGACGCGAGTGAGGAGGTTCTGTGTTCCCATGATCAGTGGAACAGGGACAGCGTTGAGATGGTTATCAGCAAAAATGGTAAAACAAACATGCTGGAGTGAGGTGACAGGACAGAGCAGGCTGCTCGGAAGTGAGATCTTCTGAGACGTTGATGGCAAGCAACACGCAGCACTGGAGGAGAGTACCTGTGTGCTTTAAACAGAGAGATGACAAATAAGGCACAGGTGTGTGTGTGTGTGTGTGTGTGTGTGTGTGTGTGTGTGTGGATGGACCTGCCTCTCCTGCTGGGTGCCCTGTGCACTGTGATAGGCAGTAAGTGAATTGAAAGAGCCTGTATTACAAATAGAAAAAGACATCTCTCTTATTCCACAAGGGGGCAAAATAAAGTGATACGCTTAGAGCCAGGTTATAGGTTACTGAGAAAAGCTAAGAATTTGATGATGGAAACTTTCCAGTAGACTAATTTAGAAAATGTGTGGGTGGGGTGTGTGTGTGTATGGGGGGAATTAATTGCAGCTTGTTCATCTGTTTTGTATGTGATACAAGGTCAATTTGTGCATTAATTATTAGATAAATGATGATAAATTAACAAATTAAAGAGGAGTTGTTGTGCTATTGATGGTACTTAACTACCTTTTCAATCAATCATCCTTTATTTTCACTCAGAAATACATTGAGGGTGACCCTCATTTTCAATGCATCCAAGCATTAAAGGGGTTGAACTGAAAGGAATTGAAAACAAATTAAATGGAAGTTAATTAGGTTCAACTAAAATGCACAAAACTATATAAACAAATTAACAATAAAACCAAACAAGCTAAATCACAAGAGTTAAGAGAACAATCAAGATAGAATAAAACCATGATAAACCAATTAATAAGATTTCAACTAAAAGCAAGCTAAAATGTAAAACAAACAAGTACAAATATTATATAAAGTATTAAAAGTAAATAAATAAAACAGCAGTACAACTGAGAAAAAATTAAACTGTGAACAGTGAGCCACACATTTCTTGTAAATGATCGGATGCATTAGACAACCAGTTAAGATCGAAATCCCCTAGGAACAGCCTTAACTAGTTGTCTAAAGCATCTGTTCATTTAAACTTGACATTGGACTGAGTATGTGAAAGTCACATTTATTTATATAGCACTTTTTTGCAACATGTATTGTTAAAAAGCAGCTTTACAAATGTCTGGGTCCAGTTCCCTGATGAGCAATCCAAAGGTGACAATGGCAAGTAAAAACTCCCTGTGTGAAATTCAGGAAGAAATCCTGGGAAGACCAAAACTCAGGAGGGAGCTCCTCCTCCTTGGGCTGCTTCAGCCAGTCCCTGCATTAACGCAGCATGCAGTCCATAGAGCGCTCAGTATAGAGGGCAGCTTCTCCAGTAGGTAAGCTGTATCTGCAGTGATGGAGTGGGTAGATAAATAGCATCTAATGGCAACACTGGGATTTTCTGCCATCATCTCAGATTCGTGTGCATTGATGAGCAGTTGCTGTCCAGTTGCATCATCTCTGCAGTCACATGTAGATAAAACAGTAAGATGTACTTAGACCTGTAAAGATGAACAACACATGAACAGTCCATAAACAATAGATGTGCCAGTGATCAGCATGTAGCTCCAGAAGGTTTATCTGTAGCGTCATCAAAAGGGAGCACCAAAGCTGAACACAATTGTTTGGGCTCTCTGAGACATTAGATTCTGTTCACATCACCATCACAAACCCCAGTAAACGCATGAACTGGCCGGATGACAGCATCAACGCCTCAGATTACCAGAACATTTTATGGCCAAGGCTGAATGGCCCTATTAGCAAGAAATATGTTTAAGCCTGGCTGAGGAATGGTGTTTGAAATCTGGTTGAGGAATGGTGTTTGAAATCTGGCTGTGGAGCTGTGTTTGAAGAGTAGCCCTGGAATGAGGTTTGAAGTGTGGCTGTGGAATGTGTGTTTACAAAATGGCTGGTGAATTGTGTTTAAAATGTGGCCATGGAATGGTGTTTGAAGCGTGGTTGTGCAATGGTGTTTGAAGCGTGGTTGTGGACTGGTGATTGAAGTGTGGCCGTAAGTGTGGCCATATGTTTGAAAAGGAAATTACAATGCAATTAGCTCTTTAGGGATTTTAATGAGATCTATTGAAAGCACACAGAGCAACCATATGTACCTACCAGAACAGAGACACAACACTGTGTGTGTGTGTGTGTGTGTGTGTGTGTGTGTGTGTGTGTGTGTGTGTGATGAATAGGATTGTTTAATTACTTTTAGTGCTATATTTTGATATGTGTGTATGGATTGTAGTGTGTGTCATGGTAGAGGGTGTGCGTGAGTATCCATGTGTGTTTGTCTGCATTTGTTTGATTTGGACAGCAGGCAGTAGGAACTCTTGGATAACACCAGTTATGCTAGCATTTGAGAAATTCTAAACTAAAAGATAAATAAGATGCCTGGCTTGGTTTCCAGATTGAAACCCTGTGGGTATTTGTGTATTTATGTATTTGCATTTTTGTGTGTGTGTGTGTGTGTGTGTGTGTGGATGGGTATGTGAGAAAGACAAAGAGTTCTCTCATTTTTGCTGCATACCTACATAATTATGGTGTGTGTGTATAAATGTATAGAAATGTAAGCGTGCATGTTTTGTCTCACTTTCAAGTACTATGTGTATATGCATGTGCATATGTGTGTCTGTAGGTCACTCTGGAGTGTCCGGGCAGTACTGACTCTCCCCGGGTAGACAAGCTAGTAGAGCAGATCTTACACTGCAGCTGCCAGTCCTGCAGTAAGGAGGCCGGCCAGGAGGGGCCGCTGATGCAGCTGTACCCCTTGGAGAGCGCGCTGGAGTCTCCCTCTCCTCCTGACGCACAGCTACAGCATGCTCATACACAGTTCGAGGCACATGCGCACACACACAGCCCTGAGGGTGGATGATCAGGAGCTCTACACGTCCACATCCACCTCCAACCCACGGCTGCTCTCCTCGTACAACACAAGCTCTTTTCTTTCTCTTTCATGATTTCAGTCTCTGCCTCTCGGTTTTTTGTTTTTTTTTTCTTCCTCTCAGCACCTCTTCTTCTCACCCACCCCTCTCGGTGAATTTTAAAGCACTTTTAAAAATAACACCCTTATTAATACTCTTCTGCTTAATACCAACCAATCACAAGCTGTGTCTGATTTCCACCAACCTCTCTGTTCTCTCAGGGGGCATTGGCTGAAAACTTAAATAGCACACACATGCACACCCTGTTTTATGTCATATACAAATTCTGAGCATAAACTCAAGTATAAACCAGTATATATATATGGTATAGAACATCCATAAATGCCTAGAATCAAACACTTGTTCACTCAAACACACATGCAAATTCCCTGGCTTGTTTTGTTTGTGTGTCACAAATGTATGCCTCTAAACAATAAATAATCAGAATGTGTGTCTAAATGTCTGTTAGCTCTCTTGTTTTGATACCCAGCTATTATGTGCCCAACAAGATTTAGTTTTCGGGGGGAGCAGGGTTGGTTTCCATTTTTAATTTCAAAATGCATTTATACAGCACTTTTACAACAGCGTGGTAAACAGCGTGCAGCGTGGGTCAATGCGGGTAGACTCCCGGCGATTACCTGGGATCTCATAGACGTCAAAATACACAGGAACGATGAGATGCCTGTGTACCCAGGGGATTTGCTGTCTCTGGTTTGGTGGCGCTTATGTGGAAACAGCCGGAGTTTCATCCCAGCAGAACAGCCACCTCCCAGAGTCTCGCTGCGTCCTTGTAGAGCTGTTCATTCTGTAACGCTGAGCAGTAAGGAGGCGGATGCAGGTGCAGAGAAGAGCGAGATTTATTAGGGCCAAACCCAGATTCTGAGTCATCAGTGCAGTCCAGGGTCAGTTTCCTGATACGAAGAGTACAGAGATGCATGATACACAAACCAAAGGACACGAAGGCAAACAGGAGAAGTAGGTTATAACACAGGCTAGGAAACACGAGGGTTAGGATAAACAGTCAGACCAGGATACACAGAATACAAACTTCCAGGCATACAGATACAGGCTTTGAAAAACATCCAAACATACAGTCAATGAACAGCAAAGACAGAGGGAACAAAACAGGGTTTAAATACATTAACTTAACAAGGCTAGAATCGAGGAACAGGTGTGGAAAACCAAATGAGGGGCAGAGAAAACGAAACTATGGAATGGAACGAAAACACAAGATATGGAAACCATGGAACAGGGAAGCTGGGAGGGACTTAGATATTAGTGATGTGATCAAATTTTCTAGTTCTAGTAAGAACTCTGGCTACTGAATTTTGAAGTAGCTGGAGCTTGTTTAGGCATTTAATGGTACAGCCAGATAGTAAAGCATTACAATAGTCCAATCTTGAACTGATAAATGCGTGGACTAGCTGTTCTGCATCATGTGAGGAGAGCATGTTCCTAATCTTTGAAATGTTCCTGTGGTGGAGAAAGGCAGTCCTAGAAATATTATTTACTTGAACTTCAGACAAGAGACTTGGATCCATAATAAATCCAAGAGCTTTAACTGTTAGAGATTGCGTGATTGTGTTACCACTGGGGTTCACTGAGTAATTAGCTAGCAAGGACCTAGCTGTCTCTGGACCTAATAGAAGCTGTTTTGTCACTATTAAGTGATAGATAATTCCTCAACATCCAGTGTCTGACGTCCCTTATGCATTCCTCAATAATGCTAAGATATAAACCTCTGGTTTATATGGAGACATACAGCTGAGTGTCATCAGTGTAGCAGTGTTTACGTATGATGTAACCCAGAGGTAGCATATAAAGAAAAAAGCAAAGGGCCCAGAACAGATCCTTGTGGAACACCATAGCTAACCTTGTTGTATGCTGAGAAGTCTCCATTTATGTTAAACTGGTAGAGACCGGCAAGGTAAGATTTAAACCAGGAAAGGGCTATTCCCCCAATCCCAACAACATTTTAGAGTCTATCTAGTGATCTTTGGTGTCAAATGCTGCACTCAGATCAAGCAATATAAGTAAAGAGACATAACCCTGCTCAGAAGCCAACAACAGATCATTGACTACTTTAATTAGTGCTGTCTCTGTACTATGATGAGACCGAAACCATGACTGAAAAACTTCATGTATCTGGTTCTGAGTCAAGTATGAGCTTAGCTGCTGAGCTACAGCTTTTTTCTAGGATATTGGAAATAAATGGAAGGTTTGAGATTGGCCTGTAGATTGACAGCTGACATGGGTCGAGGTTACATTTTTTGATAAGTGGTTGTAACGATTTCCCTTAGGAACAGACGAGAGACAGAACGCATGCGCAGGGAGGCAGTTTATTAAATGAGGGAAACAATCACAGAGGGCAAAATCAACAGAGGCGAGGTAACACATGAACGAGGCAAATGAGACGACAATAATAGCAGGCGTAATACTAATGTGACAGAAGGAACATGACTTACCAAAATAAGCAACAAACTAGAAGACAAAACACAGGGTACAAATACCCAGGACAATTAGGCATTAAACAGTCTCAGGTGAACATAGGAACAGGGAGAACCAAAACATGGACCGGAACAAGGGAGCAGACGAGGGGCGGTGAAAATGAAACCAAGGAACAGAGCAGGGACACAAAGGCAAACAGACACGACCAGGAAACCATGGAAACAGGGACGCCAGGAGGGCAGCCACTCCTGACAGTGGTCTGATTACTGCTAATTTGAATGATTTAGGAGTGTCACCAAGGTTCAAGGAGGAGGTTATTAAATTTAATAAAGATTTGCTTTAGAAAGTGTGTGGGCAGTGAAGCTAGTAAGCAAATGGAGGTTTTTGAGCGCAAGATCAGAGATGTAAATTCTGGCTCTTGGATCGGTCTAAAGGATTTTAGAGTTGTTGGCGTGGTTGTTCTGATCTCTAAGTAGCTGCCTGATGTCATGTTAATACTCTTAATGTTATCTCTAATGTGCTCAATTTTCTCACTGAAGAAATTAATGAACTCATTACTACTGTGTGATGATGTAATCCGAGCATTGGTGTCAGGCTTATTCCTAGTTAGATGTGCAATTCCTAGTTAGATGTACAATTTAATATTTCTTCATAGTATCCATTGGCATTTATACGGAATGGCCACTCTATTACAGACACCCATCTAGTAGCACGTTGGACCTCCTTTGGCCTTCAGACTCACAGCCGTTCATCATGGCATAGACTCCATTACATGTTGAAATAATTCTGCAGGAATCTGGGCCCATGCACACAGCACAAATTCTTGCAGTTAGATGGTGGCACTGACATGCTCTGAACAGCACATACCACCTCATCCCAGAGATGCTCTATGATTAAGATCTGGGGACTTAACTGAAGGCCAGGGAAGCAAGGAAAACTCCTTGTCATGTTCCTGGAAGCAATCCATGACTATCCCGCCCTTGTGGCGTGGTACATTGTCCTGCTGAAAGTAGGTAAACCCTACTGTCTAAACATCCATCCACAGGTATCAGAGGACCCAGGGTGTGCCAAAAAAACCCATTTCCAACACCATTACTGAACTGTTGACACCTGACAGGAAGTGTTCATTGATTCATGCTGCCTGTGTCAAATTCTGACCCTCCTGTCAGCATGGTGCCACAGAAGTCTGGATTCATCTGGCCATGCCATGTTTCTCCACTGCTCGGTGATCCAGTTTTTCCAGCTTTTAACCACTAAACTTGAGTGTACTTTTATAGACAGCACTGACTATGGCAGTTCCATTCTGGGCCACTACAGCAGGGGCTGCTTCTCCAGTACACTACAGCAGCTGCTGCTTCACTTGGACTCAATATGGCAGGCTCTGCTTCACCTGGCCTCAGTGTAGTAGTGAGCATAGCCATTTTGGGTAGAACCTAAGAGCTTGAGCATGCCTGTAATTGGGGCTTGTCCTGGTGGGAGTCCTGGCATGGAGACAATAGATCTTTCTGATCATCCAATGCAAAGATGCAGTTATATTCCACACAAGCCACCAAGAACAATCAGATTCCACTTTAGTCTGGCCCAGAGTTATTTGGTTTGCGTTGGAGCCAGATATCTACTGTTGATGTGACTGAAGGAACCAGGCATGGCACAAACACACCATAAACATATTCAGTCCTGTCTGTTCTCAGTGTGCACTTCGCTTAGTCACACATGCACAAAGCTATATGGTAAATTGATTATAATGATTATTGACTTTGAACATAAAAAGACTGGTCACATTAAAGGACTGAATCATGGTGATGTTGCTATGGTAACCACAAGATACTGACTGTAAATGGCTGGTACCCTCTGAGAGTGCTGTGTGTGTTCATGGGTGGGTGTGTTTTGGTCTAAGTGCTTTATGTGTGTGAATGTGAGAGAGAAATGGCTAAGGAACATTTGAGTTCTACGACTGTAAGGAGGCTGTCCAACATCCACTCAGAACTCTGACTGCTGCCCAAAGACCAGACAGCACTGTTTCACTGGCCTGAAGCCTCATACACGGATCGACACTGAGAGAGAACAGACATCGTCCCCGAACTATCAGCCATACGTGCTATCGCAGATGGAATGGATTTGCCTGCACAGTATTTGTCAGCAGCACTATTTCACAACCCAGAAAAACAAAACAAAACAAAACAAATACGCAAGGTGATTGAATCCGAGCAAGAGAACCAGCGGCGATACCCTGAGTAACCAGCAGGGGGCTGCAGAGCGTGCATGCCGAGTGATCAGTGCGGCTGGACAGAACAGGCATTTTTATCATCATATGTGTGCTGGTTCATTTGGTACAAAACACTAACTAAAATGTAGTATAAAAGCCATGTCATACTACATCACAGGTATGGCTAACGCTAACTCTAACCCTCTGGAACTCTAGCACTCCCCAATGTGTATTCCTGATTTTTATATATATATATATATATATATATATATATATATATATATATATATATATATATATATATATAATTTATTTATTTTATTTTTTTGGATCTTGAAGTGCACGCCCAAAATATTCCATAACTGCTAGGTTTCATGGGAAAATAATATTGTGCTTCTGAGAGCACAGGGCCTTTTGGGAGGCTTGCTGTTCAGACAGCTTCTAAGCATGTTCTATCGTTTTCTTTTTCTGCCAAAAACAGATCAGATTGTCCAGATATCCTTTAATTACCCATAATTATTTTCATGTCTCCCTTTCTTTAAATCCTCACGCTATTTCTGTCTGCTCTCTTTGTCAAGGTCTAATCACCTTTTTGTTATCTTGCACTGTCGTTGATGCTCAGACAAGTTGATGTTATGAGGAGAGAGAAGAGCGTGACACAGAGAGAGACAGAGAAAGATGAAGTGTCAAGATGTCCCCTTTCTTCTAAACAAATTCATCAGTTCTATCTGCCATTCACAGATGGCTTGAATAGCAAAACTGCAGCAAAAACATCTGTTCCTTATGTATTAAATCCCCAAAAAGAACCAAGGGAGAAAAACAGAAAGCAATCAAATTCTTGAGAGAATGCACAAAATTAAAAAATTTGGATAAGTAGCACGTTCTACAGCCTTTGACATACTGAGAAACTGCTATCCCCATTAGAAGAACACAAGTCGTGCTGTACAGCACAATATGTTCTGGATGGCCACTGTAGGAGGTCATGCAGAGGTACACACGTAAATGTACACACCCACACATACCTCATTACCAAACCCTATAGGTTTCTTTTAGACCCACCCCTTTTTAAATGTTTTTCTTTGTCTCATTGCTAGATATATGACATTGTTAGAAATATGACATTATGACATATAATAATTTAATCTTAACAGTTTTGATCTTTTTCTTCCTTTTCCCCAGTGTTCAGGTTTAAGGTTTGGGAAATAGCTATTAACAGGAGTACAGTAGTTTCTCTGTGAAACCCCAGTTGTGTTTGTTTACATACACTCTCTTTCTCGCTCTCTCTCAGACTGCCCAGATGAGAGCAAGTGTGTGTGTATAAATTCTCCACTTGCCCTCATCTGGGCCGTCTTTTTCCTGGTCGAGGACCAGAGTAAAGGACCTGAGCTTGAGGGCCCTGTGTAGTATGTTAGCTGTTCCCAGGACTCTTCTGGACAGAGATCTCAGATGTTGTTCCTGGTACCTGTTGGAGCCATTCTCCCAGTTTGGAGAACAGCCCCTAGTGCTCCAATTACCATGAGAACCACAGTTGCCTTCAACCCCCCCCCCACACACACACACACACACACACATCTTTTCTGTCTCTTCCTTCAGCCCTTGGTATTTCTCAAGATTCTCGTGTTCCTTTTTCCTGATTTTGCTATCACTCAGGATTGCCACATTTATCATGGTCCAATTCTGAGTACAGGCTGGAAGTCCCACAAGTTCTTAGTATGGTCATTTTTTCCACCACCTTTGGGGGTATATCCCACTTAGACCTTGGCATTTCCAGCCTGTACTCAGTACAGATGTTTAATATATTACATATAATTATATTACATATTATATATTGCATATAACATATTACATATAATTTTTATCTCTCTCTCTCTCACTCTCTCTCTCTCTCTCTCTCTCTCTCACTCTCTCTCTCTCTCTCTCTCTCTCTCTCTCACTCTCTTTTCAGTGGTCAAGTTTGCCAGGATCTAGAGTTCTGTTCTAAAATTACAAGTGAAGATCTATAGATATAGATACTCTGCTGTGCATCCCAACATAAATATAAAATTTACATAAATTCTTTTTTTCTTCTCAAGACAGCTTCTATAGCTGAAGTTTGGGACAAAGGAGATAGCCCATTCTCCCTATAATAGCATGCATAATACACACCCATAACTGATTGTTTTAATGGGCATCATTTGTACAGTTCATCCCTGTAAGTAGAATTTCTGACTGATGCTTATAAATTAAATAATTTTAGATACTTTTAGATATTTTAGATCACGGGTAGAAACTGCCAGTATTATCTGTGCAACTAAAAATATAATAATTGAATTTTAATGTAGATTATATATTTTTAATGTCCACTTCAAATACAAAGCAATATTGTTATACATGTTGATGTTATAATAAGTCACAAAAGTATGTTTAAATAGTACATATATGTGCTGACTGTAAGAGAGTACATTGAATAGTTGACGAGAATACTTGAAGTGAGACAGGAGCAGTTTAGCGATGGAGCTAAACATGCCATCCTCCTTTGGCTCAGATCGTTTGTTTGTCTGGCTCTTTGTTTGAGACACAGCAACAAAATTGTGAAAAGCATTTTTCATTAAACCAAAATCACTTAAAAAGCCTAAAGTTAAACCTCCTAAAACTGCTATGTTTCATAGTTTAAAATGTAGCTTTTGAATAAAGCTTGATTTGAACTCTCTCGTTTTCTCTTTCAGATTCACACATATAGAGCATACAAAGAGAAATCCTATAAATTGATAAAAAGGCCATGTCAAAAACATTAACTATAAATGTTCTCACCATATGTTTGTGTTTTTTAAAAGTAGACATATGATGAATTACTGTGAGTCAAAACTTTAAAGTTGAATGTCTTATTCTATAATACCTTATTAATAATATCTTATTCAAACATTATTCTAATGTCTTGAGGAACAGGTATTAAAGCAGTTTGTTTAAAAAGTTAAATGTAGCTTTGTATAAAGAATAGGATGGTCCTCTTTTTCTGCTTTTCCTACACAGGACTGCGCAGGTGCACTCTGTTTCTCTATCAGCCTGTGTGAGTAAATCAGACTCAATTTCCACTCTCTCTCGCTTTCTCTTTCACATGCACACATTTAGACACATGGAGAAATCCTGTAGAGTGACCAAAGGTAATGATGACCAAATCATTATTAACTATAAATTAACTGTGCATTTCCTCGCAATATGTTTGTGTTTTTTCTGTCAATATCTGAATCTGACGGTAAAAGAAAACAGAATTGTCGGAAGTCGCATAGTACCCCACTTACGCACGCTCTCTCTCTCTCTCTCTCTCTCTCTCTCTCTCTCTCTCTCTCTCTCTCTCTCTCTCTCTCTCTCTCTCTCTCTCTCTCACACACACACACACACACACACACACACACACACACACGCATGCTCGCACGCACGCACGCGCATACGCGAGAAACTGACTTTGTTGTCGCTAAGAAGGCATTAGGCGCGCGAGTCGCCCTCAGTTCACGAGCTTCCTGACCGGGCGCTCCGAATTAAAGGCTCCGATCCTCCAGGAGATATTTTGGAATCAGCAGAAGGGTAAGCAACTGTACACTTAAACAAGTTTCTCCTGAAGAAATATGACTTCGTCATGATTTGACCTCTTTCTCAAAGAAAGCAGTTAGAAGCAGTTCGACTCGTACTGTGATGAGTTAATAACGGGAATGTTTAGTGTGGACTGCAGTGGAGCTTGCAAAGTCCGAGTGCACACGATCAAAAGCAACAACTGTCCTGGACAGACAGTGTACTAACGCAAACAGAAATAGAATATACACATATACCTTCCTTCGTAGTCTATGAATTTAAGTTTGTTTGTATGAGCGTGTGAATGTGTGTGTGTGTGTGTGTGTGTGTGTGTGTGTGTGTGTGTGTGTGTGTGTGTGTGTGTGTGTGTGTAGATTCGTTTCGTGGTGTGCAGTTGCGCAGCGGACAGGAACAGGACAGGAAAGCTGATTGAATTCTGGGTCGTGATACATCAATCAGCCTGAGAGAGGAGGAGGCGATTATGATCGATCACACGATTGATTTAGTGCTTGTGTGTATGTGTGTGTGTGTGTGTGTGTGTGTGTGTGTGTGTGTGTGTGTGTGTGTGTGTGTGTGTGTGTGTGTGTGTGAGAGAGTAGAGAGAGAGAGAGAGAGAGAGAGAGAGAGAGAGAGAGAGAGAGAGAGAGAGAGAGAGAGAGAAAGAAACTATAGGAGAATATGCGAGGCATTAAACGAAATTTTCAAGGCTGTTCATCAAGAATATTTCGTTGTTAGATTTGTTAATAACGCCTTAGTTACAATAATGTTTCGACAGATTTATCGATGCCGCTTCAATTCTGGGCATCATTCGCTGTCTCTCTCCCTATCTGGGGCTCTATTGAGCTGCCCGCCATTCTCACTGACACACAATTATACAATTTTATACAATTCGTCAGCGTGCACTTCCGAGTTATTTTTCATATACAGTCATTGCAAATAAGGAAATCCGATTTTCACCCGAATGAGTCTGACTGTAATTGGACAGGGGAAAGTGAAGACACGCACGCCCGCAGGACACGCGTTCAAGCGTAATTATTATTACCGCTCTTCTATACATAAGTTATTATGCAGCGGGTCGATGCTTTTATTTTTAATAACAGCACTTTCCAAGCATGTATGTGTGTTTCTGCTTAATAGAGTGAGTAGAACAGTCCGTTCGGGTGATCATTGGTGTAATCATCATTTTCAGGATGTTACCACCCCACCCCCCATTTCAAGTTCATATTCAAAAAAACTTCACTGGCATGACTGTATAGGCAATATTGCCATATTGCTATATTCAGTTCCCCCGTACAGGATGTGCGGCATGGATGCTGACCTGGCTGATGAAGAGGAAGGTGAAAGGGAGCTGGAGGATGAGTTTGCAGTGGGGGAGGCTGTGCGGATGCTGTCCCCACCCATGGCGCACTGTGACGGGGCCGTGTGGGGGTCCCGGAGGGGCCCATGGGGCTGCGTGCTGTGGGGCTCGGTGCTGGTGTTGTGGAACCTGGTACTGGTACTGGCTGGAGTGCTGCTCCTGGCCACCATTTTCACCCTGGTGCTGATGCCAGCCATGCTGCTGCTCTACGTCGGCTTCCTCTGCCACTCACGCGTGAGCGAGTAGCACTGCCTCACACTCTTACACTGCACATGCTTGCTCTTAAATACACACCTATACATAAACACACACACACACACACTCACTGCATTTAGACTCACAAACGTTTACATATACACTTTTTTTCTGGCTTTCAACACATTTTTCCTGCTTCCAACCTATCAACTTTAAGAACTGGACACACACACACACACACACACACACACATATTCCATGAAGTAACTGCAGTGTATTGTAGGACAAGATAGAGAGACACTCAAAATCACAGTGAAGAACACAAGGTTTCCAGAGAAACAGAACGTTTTGGATAGAGGTCCTTCATGAGCTGTATAGCTGTGCATGAAAAGTGAGAAGCGCTTTGCTGTTTCTCTGGAAACCTTGTATTCTTCACTGCAGTTTTGATTTTTTACATATCCAGGGTCACTGTCTAATTTCCATACAGAGAAGCTCCATATATATATATGGAGTGCAGCATAAAATCAAGTCAAGAGTTTCCGTGGATCGGTTTTAGTGTGAATTCACATTAGAATGGCAAAATCAAGTGTTCTGAGGGACTTCAAATGAGTCCTGATCACCAATGCTAGACAAGCTGGAACCAATATTTCAAAAATTGCCAACCTTGCGGAGGGGGGGTGTTCTTGTGCTACGGTGTTGAGAGTATACCAAGAATGGCATGATCCAGGAAAAAAATCTGCAAGGGTATCCTGTGGACGCAATCAACTCGTTGACAAAAGCGGTCAGAGGAGGATGCCAAAAATTGTTCTGATGAACAGGTGGTGCAGAGCAGTCAAGCCACCTGCAGCCAAATACAATACTGGTACTCCAGCTGACATGTTCGAATGCGCAGCTAGCCGTTCTTTAGCATGGATGGGCTATAACTGCAGATGAGCAGTCTGAGTACCCTTGCTGTTGTATAGAGGTTAAGCACAGCTGCTGTAGTGTACCGGTGAAGCAGCCCCTGCTGTAGTGGCCCAGAATGGAACTGCCATAGTCAGTGCTGTCTATAAAAGTACACTCAAGTTTAGTGGTTAAAAGCTGGAAAAACTGGATCACCGAGCAGTGGAGAAACATGGCATGGCCAGATGAATCCAGACTTCTTTGGCACCATGCTGACAGGAGGGTCAGAATTTGACACAGGCAGCATGAATCGATGAGCACTTCCTGTCAGGTGTCAACAGTTCAGTAATGGTGTTGGAAATGGGTTTTTTTGGCACACCCTGGGTCCTCTGATACCTGTGGATGGATGTTTAGACAGTAGGGTTTACCTACTTTCAGCAGGACAATGCACCATGCCACAAGGGCGGGATAGTCATGGATTGCTTCCAGGAACATGACAAGGAGTTTTCCTTGCTTCCCTGGCCTTCAGTTAAGTCCCCAGATCTTAATCATAGAGCATCTCTGGGATAAGGTGGTATGTGCTGTTCAGAGCATGTCAGTGCCTCCATCTAACTGTGGCAACTGTGAGATGGTAACATGCACCAAGATTCCTGCAGATCCATTGCATCACCAAGTGCTACTAAATGGGTGTCTCTAAGAAGTGGTCATTCAGGGTATTTATACACACGCATAACAAACACACATTTTTGTACACATATTCAGACACTGTCATATACACACATCACAAATATATACCTACACACGAAATTATCAACACATACATCACATACATTCATATGCATACATCACTGTGACGTTGAGCGGTAAGGAGGCAGACGCATGTGCGGAGAAGAGCGAGATTTAATAAGGGCAAATCCAGAATCAGAGTCGTTAAGGCAGTCCAGGGTCAGAGAGCCGACACGGAGCGTACAGGGATACGTGATTACAAGACGAGGGCTAGGAAATACGAAGGCTAGGATAAACACTTAGGAACGGAATACAAAGAAACAACCATACGAAATAAACATGCAACTTCAATGAACTAAACACATTCAGTGAACAGCCCTGACCAAGGCGCACAACAGGGTTTAAATATAAGAACCAAAGGTAGAAACGAGGGACAGGTGTAAGCAATCAAACGAGGGGAGGAGAAAACGAAACTAAGGCATGGAACCAAGGTACACACGACAGGGAAAAACACGGAACACGGAAGCTGGGAGGGACTAATCATGACAGCACCCCCCCACCCCAAGAAAGCGCGCAAAAACAGGAACCAACAAAACAAAACAAGACTAGGACTAGACACCAACTGGAACAGAACGGGGAAGACGTGGAGCGGGGACAAGACCCAGACAAGGCACGATGAGGAACAGGCACTGGAGCAGGAGCACACAGGAACCAGGGCAACAGGAGAAGACCGGACAGGACAATAACCAGGAGCGAAAGCAGGAATAGACACAGGAACCAAAGGAACAGGAGCTACAGGAAAAGAAGCAACAGAAACAGGAGCAGAAACAGCAGCAGGAATGGACGCAGAAGCAGAACCAGAACTCACAACAGAAACAGACTGAAGGTGAGAAAAGTGCCGGGAGGGAGGTCAAGGATTACCAAAACACAAAGCAGACCAGGCCAAGAGCAAAGGAACAGGAACAAAAACAGACACGGGCAGTGGAACGGACACACGGACGGGCACAGGGACAGAAACAGAGGGAGACACAGGAACCAGAACGGGCACAGAAACGGGCACAGGACAGACACCACAACAGGAGCAACAACAAAACCAGGCAAAAGAGAAGGCAAAAACCACGGGGCAGCAGGAGCAGACAACAACGGAGATGCAGGAGGCACACGGGAAGCAGGAGACGCAGGCCGGGGCGGGACGGGCGGGAACCCAGGGGAGGAGGCAGCAGGAGGGCTCCGAAGAGCAACCACTGGGACGGGCCTGGCACGAGGCACGGGGGCTCATGGAGTGACTTCTTCCACTCCAGGATCAGGAACTGGCGGGTCCGGAGGCGCAGCTACAGGAACAGACCTGGCAACATGACGGGCGGCATCCACTATGCCGGGAACTGGAACAGCAGCAGGATGGGCGGCGTCTTCCACGCCGGAAAAAGAGCCTGACTGGTGTTCCAGCAGTGCAGCAACAATGACCCACAGCTGGTCCCAGAATGCTGAGGGCGTGGCTGAGGCGCTCAGTGTCGGGTCCGGGAGGTCCGGAGGCAGGTTCAGAGGCTTAGCCACAGGAACAGGACAAGCGGCATCTCTCACGCCGGGAACAGGCTCCTGACAGGTGGCTTGCAGGATAGCCACCGATACTGGTGGGGTGACCCTGGAGGAATACACAGACACAGAACCGTCTCGGCAGCTGCCAAGGCTCACGCGAGCGATAGGGAGCTCACAGTGCCGCTTTAGCGCCCATCGAGTGCCTAGCCATGGATGGTCTGTGCATTCACTCTGCTTAATCACGTCTTGTGCAGCGTTGGTCAAGAGGGGCAGACTCTTGGCGCTTACCTGAGATCTCGTCGTTGTCAAAATATACAGGATCCTGCTTTTTCCTGAAACGACGAGATACCCATGTACCCTCTGGGGCTTTTCTGGACTGTGTAGAAACAGCCGGAGTTTCGTCCCAGCGAAAGCACCTCCCAGAGTCTCGCTCTCTCGCTGCGTCCTTGTTGGGCTGTTCATTCTGTATGTGGCAATCACATACATTCATGGGAAAAAGAAGACACACTCTCCTTTTGGGTTACCTTTGTGAAAAAAATACTGCACATTAAAGGCTGTTGTGGGTTTTTTGTTGTCACCTGAGGTTATTTATTTATTTCTAGGAGTTAGAATAATTATTTTCTCTGTAAATTAAAGGAAAG